>NC_061829.1:40097419-40114919 GCF_019202785.1 Penaeus chinensis
ATACACTATAATTACTTATCTCAATCTTGATCTTAACTACTATTAACTAATATATGATCCTAATCCACACCACGAACAACCCTAACCCAGTATATAACACTCAAACCTGACAAACACCTGACCCCAATACTGTACCACTATCTAACACTAAACAACACCACAAAATTAAGAATCTCTCTAGATCTGATAGAGATTTATCTCAAAAAATAAAAGAAAATATTAGATTAATATAGATATTATCTCCATTATACTTATATACTTGTCATAACTACACTAGCTAGCTACTAACCATCTGACCTATACATCATTAACTAATCAATAATATTACAAATTCATAAAATAGTATTCTTTTTAATTAACAACAGCATATCTATAAACTACCCTTACACAATATATATTCTAAATTCTCAATAAAATATACACACCACAACCACTCTATAGCACATACCCCCAAAACACTACCTATCCTATATGTCACAATCACAACACTCTACATAAATTGTCCACACCAACACACCCATTAAAATCCCATCTCACCCACACCCTCTACACAACTCATCACCTCCTCACCAACCTACACCCTAATGCATAACCACCTATACAACCCCATTCACCCTCCTCTCCCCCCCCTCCCCCCCCCCCACCCCCCACCCCCTCACACCCCACACCCCCCCCACACCCCCCCTACCACCTCTCCATCTCCAACCAACCAAACACCATTCCAGTAACTCACTCTCAACTCTACTCCACTAATATACACCTCACAACTACATTCTTCACTACTTACTACATCTCCAACCCACCCCACCACCCCACCAAACCACCCCTCAACCACCCCCACCCCACCCCCACCCACACCCTTAAAATCCTCATAATATGCACTAAATCCCCACAACCCACCATCACCACACACCTTCACTCACCATCACCCCTCACTCCGATTTCCATCTTACCAACTCTAACGTGTATACTATCCTCTAACCCATACAACACAACTAATATCACCTACACATACAAAAACAATCACTCCCTCATTACCCCACTCAACACACTCTAAACCACTCTCCTACTCTCTTCTCTCCTCCTCCTCTCTATCTGCTCTGCCCTCTCTTGTTCTCTCTCTCTCATCTCCGCTCCTTCTCACTCTCTCCACACTCGTGTCTTATCATCCCTCGTATCGTCCATGAAGCTAGAAAATAAGATCGATCTCTAAAATATATCTAAGAGTATAAGATTATAAATAGAATATATCATATCATATAATCTTTCATATAATCCTATAGTACTATCTAAGAGTAATGTATATATACTCTACTGAGCAAATCTATATAGTCTATAATACTTTATCAAGTATTATTTATTCACTCGTTAACAGATGTGTGCAAAATTCATACTCCCCCCACCACTCAACACACCCATCCACACAATACTACTTACATACCTTATTATATAAAATACATAACATTATGGCTACCTACCACTCACACCCCCTCCATATAATCCACTATACCCAATCATATAATACAAAACCACATGTATTCTATTACTTTTATTAATAATTTATAATAATACATCATAATAGTAAATGTAAAGACTTAATAGCAGTGACATATTATCAACATATACACTCATTCATTAGAATCAATAGAACAATCAAACATACACATTATACCTAATAACCCCATCTTTCCCAATTCAAAATCACATCTCTAACATATACCCTCTCCTTCTATATCTTATATTTATATATCTAATCCATATATAGCTATCTCTCTCTCTCTTCTATTCTCTATATTCCCTCACCTATATCTATTCTCTATCTATCTCTCTATTCTCCCGCTTCTATTATCTATATCTCTATACTCTCTTATTCTCTTCTATCTCTTATTCATCTATGTCATATATCCTCTCTGTGTCCTTCCCTTCAGTACCTACTCACTACACATCCATATCATCAAGACAGCTACGCTCTCCGCTCTTCCTCTACGCTCTTCTCTCTCTTGTCCTACTCATCTAGCCTCGTCATACAAGACTCTCTCTACTCCATCTCTCGATATGAGCTGATATGTATCTATATCAGAATATACTATAACTAGTAGCATTCTCTCTCTATAATGACAATCCACCCTCTATCTCTCTATCTCTCCATCATTCCCTGCCCTCCTATTGTCAGCGTCTCCCTATCTGCCATCACTCCATGCTATCCTCTCTCCTCTGTATGATCTCAGTACTTACCCACCTGTATCCTCTCTCTCTCCTCCCTCCCGTCTCTCTCATCGTATCATCTCTCTCTTCCTCCCTCTCTCTGCTATCTGACTCTCTATTGCTCTCTCTCTTCTCCTCCCCCCCCCCCCTCCCCTCCCCCCCCCTCTCAACTCACCTCTCGTCCATTCTCAGCATACTCCCTCTCGTATCTACTACCAGACCACCACATACATAATTGTCCTATATATACCACTATGATAAGAATGTCCGCTCTCTCTCTCTCCCTCTCGTCTCGCTCTCTCCTATGTCTCTATCTATCACTGTATCTATCTATATCTCTGCTCTCTCATCACCGCGCTCTCTGCTCCGCTCTTGCCTTCAACGCAAGCATCCGCTACGTCTCTGCCGCCGCTAGTCCACTTCTCTCCCTCTCTCACTCTCTCTCTCTCCCGCCGCTCCCCGCACTCTAATGATATCTGACCTTAGAAGAGTACTTAGTCAGTGAATAATATATACCCCAACACCCACACCTCTATTAATCCGTCTGTCTCTCAACCCCATCACTATATATAAAGCTATAAGATCCTACATCGCTCTTACACACCTACACACATCTGCCAGATACTAAACAGACTAAATCACATAAGAAGATATATAACACAGCTCTACGACAGACAATACATGCCAGAAGATATATAGTATCATACTGTCTCATAGTCTCGTTATTGTTACTCTATCTTCCTCCCGCGCCATCTCTGCTCTCCCCATCTGCTATCCGCCTCCCTCTCATGTCTCTCTCTTCTCCTCATTCTCTCTCCTCGCGTCGCTCTCCCCACCCCTATCTGCTCCCTCTCATCTTGTCTACTCTCCTCTCTCTGTTCTTCTTGCTCTGACTTCAGACTCTTGTATCTCTCTCAATCTCTCTCTGTATCTCCTCTTGCTCCTTCACTCTATTCTCTTACTCCATACTATAATGTGTGAAATCGTCCTCTCTCTTCTCGTCTCTTCTGTCTTCCATCTATATCATTGTGTCATCCTTCTTTCTTCTTCATCCAACCTCACTTTCTCTTCTTCTCTCCACTACTCTGTCTATCATCTCATCTTTCACTCTCCCTCTCCTTCTTCACTCTCTCTCTTCCCCTCCTACCTGACACCTCTCTACTCTCTCTATCCTTCTCCCTCTCTGAGTTAAGAGTCCTCCTCCCATACTCCCACACTCCCTACTCTCTGTCTCTCTACTTCTCTCTCTACTTCCTATCCGTTTCTCTACACCTCTCCTGCTGACGTCTCTACGTTCACATAGTCACTCTGAGTATGATTGTTAGAGCGACAGTAGACCCTGCAAGATAGAGTTCCTCGATTATTTATAAGAAATAATCATACTACTTTGTGCTGCTGATTGCTGAGTCTGAGATTGTCTTTTAAGAAAGTATAGTCTGAGATGACAAATGTAGTAGCTATTAACTGTACATTGTATGTCCTGTTCGTGTCAGATCTAACAATAGAATTACTTAGATGTCGTATTGAATTTGCTTGCATGAGGTGAGAGAAGAGAAGAGGTGAGTGGGATGGCTGAGATGAATAGAGCACGTTTGAGAGAGATGCGGGGTAGGAGGAAGGATGATGGAGAGAGGAGGAAGGGAGGAGGTGGCTTAGAGATGACTAGACCCCCCCCCCCCCCCCCGAGGCGGTTGAGCTAGCGAGACGGAGTGAGTAGGTGATAAGAGGAAAAGGGGATGGTGAGCAGAGGAATAGGCACGGCTGGGTGGTGATGGTGGTGCGAGTTGATTTGGTGAGAGACATCGGCGGCACCAGAGGAGTCTTTTATTGAAGTTGATTTTTTTTGTTATTTTTTGTTTTTTGTTGGTTTTATTTTTTTTTTTTTTTTTTTGGTTTTTTTTACCCTAACCCACTTGGTTTCATCGATGATACCCTGTCGCCTCGATCAGCTGACTGTCACTTGTGTAGAACCTGAGTATCCTCTACCTTCCCCTTCACATCGCCACCTCCTACCTTCCTCCTCCACCCCAACCTCCACCTCCAACACTCAGCATCCTCCCTCCACATCCATCTCCACCACCTAACTCCCTGTAGGCCTGTCTCCACTTCCTCCTGTATAATCTCTCCACCTTCCCTTTTTTTCCTAGCCTGCCCCTCTCTCTCTCTCTCTCTCTCTCTCTCTCTCTCTCTCTCTCTCTCTCTCTCTCTCTCTCTCTCTCTCTCTCTCTCTCTCTCTCTTCCTCGTTTTGCCCTGTCCCTCACACCCCTTTAATATTCTTCTCATTTTCCTCCCGCTGTTGTTGCTTCTCCTCTTACCTTCCTTTACCTTCCTTTACCCTCCACCCTTCCTTCCATCCTTCCTTCCTTCTTCCTTCCCTCCTTCCCTCCCTCCCTCCCTCCCTCCCTCCCTCCCTCCCTCCCTCCCACCCTCCCTCCCTCCCTCCCACCTCCCTTCCCTCCTTCTCTTCCCTCCCTCCCACCTCCCTCCCCTCTCCCTTCCCTCCCTCCCTCCCACCTCCCTTCCCTCCCTCCCTCCTCCCTCTTTCCTCACTCCTCAAAGTTCCCAAAACAGAGCGACCTTCCTTCCCCGAACTCCGAGACGCATCTTGCGGCGCCACCTGGACTGTACTCTGTCCGAACGCACTTAATAGTTTACCGATAATCGATTGAGGAAGAGAAAAAAAAAAAGGGAGAGAGAAGAAAAAAAAAAAGTAAGAGAAAGCGAGAAGGAAACTGGGGGAGGAAAAAAAAAAGGTAAAAGAAAGCGAGAACGAAAGAAAGAAAAAGAAAATACACAACAAAAAAAATACTGAAATGACGCAGAGAGAGAAAAAAAAATCAAAAGCACCGATTTCAAAAAACCTTCTCTTAATATAAAAAAAACGGAAGTGTGTCAGCGAAAGAACTTGATAAACGAAGAGGCTTATCTGAATAACGGGAAGAAACAGCAAGGCAAATGTAATTAACTCGCCCTAGGCAATCAATCATCCAATGACACCTAGAATTAATCACAGCACAACCCCCGTGGAAGAAGATAAGCCATAATGAATAACAATGAATAATGAATCGTAAATGTATAACAAAGTTGAGAAGGGCGAATTTAATAAATAAATAAAAAATCAATCTAATAACCAAAGTCCTATACCGAAAACGGTTTTCATAGGCCTAGCTTGGTACAATAGGGAGGGGGGATGGGGGAGGGGAAGGGGGGGAGTGCGGGCTAGACAGCAGGGAATTAAATGCTTCTCTATAAATCCTTGCGTTATTATCCTTTAGTGTCTAAGGCAACACGATTTATTACTATTACTTAGTGTAGATAGTGTGTGTGTGTGTGTGTGTGTGTGTGTGTGTGTGTGTGTGTGTGTGTGTGTGTGTGTGTGTGTGTGTGTGTGTGTGTGTGTGTGTGTGTGTGTGTTTGTGCGTACTATTCTCACTTAACAAAGAACCAACAAAAACCCAGACTACAACCCAGAAAATCAATACACCGAATATACCTTTAAAAACAAAAACATAAAAAAACACTAAAAACAACCACAACCCAAATAAAACGATTAACAACAACAACAACAGCAAAATAATAAGTAATAGCTCCCCAGCCTCCCCGCCGAGGAGGCCACGCCCCCGCACATTACACATGCACTCAATTCCAAGCCCAAACAGACGAGGCGCGACCCAATCGACCTCCGAGGGGGAAGGGGGTGGGGCTGGTGGAGGAAGGGAGAAGGAGGGAGGAAAGGGGGAGGGAAGGAAGACGGGAGAAGGAAGAAGGGAGAAGGAGGGAGGAAAGGGGGAGGGAAGGAAGACGGGAGAAGGGAGAAGGGAGAAGGAGGGAGGAAAGGGGGAGGGAAGGAAGACGGGAGAAGGGAGAAGGGAGAAGAGAGAAGGGAGAAGGGAGAAGGAAAGGGTGGTAGGGGATGGACGGGAGGATGAAAAGGAGGAGGAGGGAAGGAGAAGAAAGGAAGGAAAGAAGGGAGAGAGGAAAGGGCGAAAGGGGAGGGACGGGAGGAGGAAAATGAGGAGGGAAGGAAGAAGGGAGAGGGAGGGAGGAAAGGAAGGAGGGTAAGGGAGGGAAGGAGGAAAGGGAGAATGGGGGAAGGGGAAGGAAGGCAGGAAGATGGGATTGGTAGAGAGGGAGGGAGGAAGGGGAGAGAGAAAAGGGGAGGGACATGTTAAGAAGGATGGTGAAGGATAACTGAGAGAGGGAATGAAAGGAAAAACGAAATTCCGCCAAGGAAACAAACAACAACAAGACGACGAGGAGAGCGCAGCCGACCCGCGGACAGACTCGGTGCAGTGCCGTGGAAGTGAAAGTGGCGAGCCGAGAGCTGAGAGCCGAGAGCCGAGAGCCGAGGGCCCTGGGCACGTGTTCCACTTCCTCGCCGCCGCCGCCGCCGCTGCAGCCACACGCCGCGCCGCTCCGATCCCCTTCCTCTCCATAGTCTTCTCTCGTTTTCCTTCATTTCCAAATTCTTCTTTTCAATTTTCTTACTCACGAGAGAGAGAGAGAGAGAGAGAGAGAGAGAGAGAGAGAGAGAGAGAGAGAGAGAGAGAGAGAGAGAGAGAGAGAGAGAGAGAGAGAGAGAGAGAGAGACTAGAGAATTGGGATAATGAGAGAAAATAGAGAACAGATAACAGGGAGTAGAGAGAATAGAGAATAAAGTAGAGAGAACAGAGAATAGAGAGGAAAGGGAATAGAGAGCAAGAGAAAGGATAGATAATGGAATGAAACGAAAGCGAGAACAAAGAGGATACGAAAGCAAAAGAAAGGCGAGAGAGAGTGTGACGGAAGTCGTGAGGGAGAGGAGAGGTAGAAAAGAGGTAGACGAGTCCAAACAAGAGATACGAGACAAACATAACAAAGCAAATAAAAATATAGACACAGACACATACACACACACTCATACACATACACACACACACACACACACACATACACATACTCATACACATACACATACACATACACATACACATACACACATACTCATACACATACACATACACATACACATACACATACACACACACATACACACACACACACACACACACACACACACACACACACACACACACCCTACAACAACACTCCCGCATCCACCAGCATGCCAGTCAGCGCACGGATACACACATACACGCATACATACACATAAGAACACTCGCATGTTTTCGCCACAGAGGTCATTCGCACACACTTAAGTGAGCTCGCGAGTGTAAGGTTTCCACACCCACCCCTCCCCCCTTCCCCCCCTTCCCCTTCTCTCTATCTCCCCTCTCCTCTTCTCCCCTCCCCTCCTCCCCTTCTCCCAAGTACTCGCCTCTTTTCCTCTGTCCCTTCTCCTCTCTCCTCTTCTCCCTATCTCCACTTCTCCCCTCCCCCTCCCCTCTCTCCTCCTCCTTCCCGATCTTCGCCTCCCCTCCCCCTCCCCTCCTTCCCCCCCTCCCCTTCCCCCCCTCCTTCCCCACCTCCCCTTCCCCAAAGTCCTCGCCTCCTTTCCTCCGTCGTCGTCTCAAGAACTGCGAGTGGCTGCCGTCGCTTACCTGAGGAAGAAAAGAGAAAGAACAAAATTTAGAACATGGACAGACATTTATATCATGCAGCGAATATAATAACTTATGTCCGTGGATCTATATCCATCTATTCAGCAATCTATCCATCAATTTATAATACACAACATTAATCTTTGAGGCTTACTGGACGTGCATGACGCAGGTGGCTCACCATTTTTGATAAATGAGCATGCTTGACCATGTCGTCTACATATATATATATATATATACATATATATACATATATATATATATATATATATATATATATATATGTTATATATATACATATATATATATATATATATATATATTATATATATACATATATATATATTATATATATACATATATATATATATATATATATACATATATATATATATATATATATATATATATATATATATATATATATATTATATATATACATATATACATATATACATATATATCACATTATATATATATATAAATATATATATATATATTATATATATATATATATATATATATATATATATATATATAGCATATATAGATATATGATATATATAACATATATATATAACATATATAATATATTATATATAATACATATATATAATATATATATATTTCCTTTCTCTACCTATTCCTCCTCTTCCTCAAGGTTAATCTGCTCATTGGCCATTCTCCCCTCCACTCCGACCTCTTACGATCTCCCCCCCCCCCCAACTTATTTCCTTCAATATATTCTCTCTCTCTCTCTCTCTCTCTCTCTCTCTCTCTCTCTCTCTCTCTCTCTCTCTCTCTCTCTCTCTCTCTCGCTCTCTCTCTTTCTCTCTCTCTCTCCATTTTCCTTTCCTCCTCTTCTTCCTCCGTCCTTCCCACTTCATTTCACCGAAGCTACACTTTCTCCAATAAGAAAATCGCCAATTTGGCCAACCGCTAAAACATGACCAGTGGATACGAATAGGAAATGGAAGGTATGAGGACAGAGGTAGATAAGAAAGAGTAGGAGAGAAGAAATGAGGTCGAGTGAGAGAGGAAGAGGGAGAGGGAGAGGGAGAGGGAGAGGGAGAGGGAGAGGGAGAAGGAGAGGGAGAGAGACGGAGGGGGAGGGAAGAAATGAGAATGAGAGAGAATGGAGTGAAAGGGAGAGAGAGAAGAATGGAAGGGAGGAATTAAGTGAGAGAAAAAGAGAGGGAGTACAACTGGGGAAAAAAAAAAACAATAAATGCATAATAATCAACGAAAAAGTATAGACAAACCACTCCAAGCAAAAATGTCCCTCCACCCCACCCACCAAAAAAATAACATCACCCAGAAAAAACAACACAAAAACACGGTAAGAAAAAAAAGCAAAAAAATGAGAGAGAAAAGGATCAGTCCCCCTGGAATTGATCTAGCTTATTTATGTAAAACAGAAATCTAGAGAGCGAAAGCACGGAAGGGATATTGCTTCCGAAAACTGCAAAGGAAGGAAAAGCAGGCTGTGTCTGAAGGGCGCAGCTGCTTAAGGCGAGGAGCGAGGCAAGCGGGGTAGGGAGTGGGGGGGGGGGTAGAGAGCTGGGGGTAAGAAGCTGGAGGTAGGGGGCTGGAGGTAGGGGGCTGGGGTAGGGAGCTGGGGGTAGGGAGCTGGGGGTAGGGAGCTGGGGGTAGGGAGCTGGGGGTAGGGAGCTGGGGGTAGGGAGCTGGGGGTAGGGAGCTGGGGGTAGGGCGCTGGGGGTAGGGGTAGGGGAGGGAGATAAGGGATGATGCATGGGGTTCAACTGCATGAATAAACAGATCAAAAATGTATATCGAATATGTGTAAGCGAACAATATGATGAAGAATACTTAAAAAAAGAAATAAACAAAGCCCCACTTACTGTACATATGATGTCTGTGTATAATGCATGGTATGTATGTATATATGAATATATATCTAGATAGATGGATAGATAGATAGATAGATAGATAGATAGATAGATAGATAGATAGATAGATAGATAGATAGATAGATAGATAGATAGATAGATAGATAGATAGATAGATAGATAGATAGATAGATAGATAGATAGATAGATAGATAGATAGATAGATAGATAGATAGATAGATAGATAGATAGATAGATAGATAGATAGATAGATAGATAGATAGATAGATAGATAGATAGATAGATAGATAGATAGATAGATAGATAGATAGATAGATAGATAGATAGATAGATAGATAGATAGATAGATAGATAGATAGATAGATAGATAGATAGATAGATAGATAGATAGATAGATAGATAGATAGATAGATAGATAGATAGATAGATAGATAGATAGATAGATAGATAGATAGATAGATAGATAGATAGATAGATAGATAGATAGATAGATAGATAGATAGATAGATAGATAGATAGATAGATAGATAGATAGATAGATAGATAGATAGATAGATAGATAGATAGATAGATAGATAGATAGATAGATAGATAGATAGATAGATAGATAGATAGATAGATAGATAGATAGATAGATAGATAGATAGATAGATAGATAGATAGATAGATAGATAGATAGATAGATAGATAGATAGATAGATAGATAGATAGATAGATAGATAGATAGATAGATAGATAGATAGATAGATAGATAGATAGATAGATAGATAGATAGATAGATAGATAGATAGATAGATAGATAGATAGATAGATAGATAGATAGAGAGAGAGAGAAGCAGAAACAGAAATAGAAAGAGAAAAAGAAAGAGAAGGAGAAGGAGGAAGGAGAAGGAGAAGGAGAAGAGAAGAAAGAGAAGGAGAAGGAGAAGGAGAAGGAAGAGAAGGAGAAGGAGAAGAGAAGGAGAAGGAGAAGGAGAAGAGAAGAAAGAGAAGGAGAAGGAGAAGAGAAGAAAGAGAAGGAGAAGGAGAAGAGAAGGAGAAGGAGAAGAGAAGGAGAAGGAGAAGGAGAAATAGAAGGAGAAATAGAAGGAGAAATAGAAGGAGAAATAGAAGGAGAAATAGAAGGAGAAATAGAAGGAGAAATAGAAGGAGAAATAGAAGGAGAAATAGAAGGAGAAATAGAAGGAGAAATAGAAGGAGAAATAGAAGGAGAAGGAGAAGGAGAAGGAGGAAGGAGAAGGAGAAGGGAAGGAGAAGGAGAAATAGAAGGAGAAATAGAAGGAGAAATAGAAGGAGAAATAGAAGGAGAAATAGAAGGAGAAATAGAAGGAGAAATAGAAGGAGAAATAGAAGGAGAAATAGAAGGAGAAATAGAAGGAGAAATAGAAGGAGAAATAGAAGGAGAAATAGAAGGAGAAGGAGAAGGAGAGGAGAAGGAGAAGGAGAAGGAGAAGGGAAGGAGAAGGAGAAGGAGAAGGAGGAAGGAGAAGGAGAAGGAAAGGAGAAGGAGAAGGAGAAGGAGAAGAGAAGGAGAAGGAGAAGGAGAAGGAGAAGGAGAAGGAGAAGGAGAAGGAGAAGGAGAAGGAGAAGGAGAAGGAGAAGGAGAAGGAGAAGGAGAAGGAGAAGGAGAAGAGAAGGAGAAGAGAAGAGAGAAGGAGAAGAGAAGGAGAAGGAGAAGGAGAGAGAGAAGGAGAAGAGAAGAGAGAGAGAGAGAAGAGAGAGAGAGAGAGAGAGAGAGAGAGAGAGAGAGAGAGAGAGAGAGAGAGAGAGAGAGAAAGAGAGAAGAGAGAGAGAGAGAGAGAGAGAGAGAGAGAGAGAGAGAGAGAGAGAGAGAGAGAGAGAGAGAGAGAGAGAGAGAGAGAGAGAGAAAGAGAGAGAGATGGAGATAACAAAGAGAGCGAGCGAGAGGAGGAGGAGGGAAAGAGGAAGGGAGAGAAAGTGAGCGAGACGGAGAGAGATAAACAGCGTCAGGCACTGGCAGAGAGATGAAAGTGTCTTGGGTACTTATTAAAACCTAATTTACATACTAAGCGTGCTGTCATTTCGTATACACACATTAAGAGGGCCTTGGTATTATTAACAGGAAAACTAGATCAACGGGGGGCGGTAAGCGTAGTTTATCTTAACCAAATTAACAAAGAAAGATAAAATAACTGAATAATGCCAACGGTATCACATGTACCGGCACTGATGAGATAAAAATAACGGCAACAGTTACTAAAGCTAATATACCGGCAACTAGTGGCACAGTTTCCATGAATCGAATTGTAATAAACAAAAACAATACAAACAGTAACGAAGGGTTGGAGGAGGAGGAGGAGGAGGAGGAGGAGGAGGAGGAGGAGGAGAAAAGGAGGAGGAGAAGGAGAAGGAGAAGGAGAAGGAGGAGGTTGAGAGGGAGGTGGAGGAGGAGGAAGTAGACCAACAAACAACAATAACAAAGGAGCAAGAGAAAAAGAGGAAGCAGAGAAAGACGACGAAGAAGAAAAGAAAAGAAAATAAAAAATACACAATGCCACTGTACTCCTAAACCGCTTCCTGCTTTGTGCTTGAATGTACTCTATTCTAACTCGCTCGGGGGAAGGGAGGGGGAGGTGGAGGGGGGCGAAACAAGTACACGGTCCACACATAAAATAATCATACGTGCATTCGAAGGCTCACCACGACGAACAAACAAACAAACAAAAAACGCACGTTACATATCCCACGAACGGGGGAATGAAAGCTAAATCGAGAAAAAAAGAAAAACAAGTTGAAACTGAATCAAGCGAAAAGATAATAAAACTTACAAACAGAAAAAAACGGGAAAAACAAAGTAGCGACGGCAGGTGCCAATGGGTTGCGTCAGCGTAGAGTGACGACTGCCTCGGGATAGCCAGAGATTGGGGTAAGGGAAGTGGGGGGTGAGGGGGGTGAGGGGATGAGGGGATGAAGGGATAAGGGAAAGGAAGGGAAGGGAAGGGAAGGGAAGGGAAGGGAAGGGAAGGGAAGGGAAGGGAAAGGAAAGGAAGGGAGGGGAAGGGAAGGAAAGGGAAAGGAAGGAGGAAGAGGAGGAAGGGAGGATATTGGTGCTAGGAGAAAGTAAAGAGGAAAGGGGAGGGGAGAGGAAGGAGACAAAGGAAAGAAGAGAGGAGGAGAGAAAGAAAGAAAGATATGAGGACAGCGGAATAAGAAAGAGGAAAGAGGAGAGGAGGGGATATATAGAGAAAACAATAACCAAGGGATGGGAATAGAAGTAGGGGAAAAGAGGAAAAGGTGGAAACAAAAAAAGAGGAGAAAATCCACCGTGGGGTGGAATAGGGACAGCGGGAGGACAAAGTGGAAGAGGAAGGGTGGAGGGAGAAGTGCCAGACTCAAGGCCAACAGATGGCACTTACTCCCCCCCCCCCCACACCGTGAGTACCACTGGCATTTGGCACACCGAGGGGAGTGGGTTCGTGGTGTGTGAGGAGTATCGCTGAAAAAGGATGACTAATTTTTTTTTTTTTTTTTTTTTAAAGATGGAAGAAAGGGAGGGTGGAAGAAAGGGAGGGGAAGGGAGGAGGATAAGGGCATATGGAAGTGGGAGAAGGGATGGGAGAGGAGTAAGGAAATATGGAAGTGGGAGAAAGGAAGGGAAGGGAAGAAAGAAACGAGATAGAGATAGAGAGACAAACAGATTCATAGATAAACAGATAAAGAAAGAGAGAAAAAAAAGAGAAGAAAGGGAGAAATAGCAAAGAAACAAGAGAGAAAGAAGAAAGAAGAGAAAGAGAGAGAGAGAGAGAGAGAGAGAGAGAGAGAGAGAGAGAGAGAGAGAGAGAGAGAGAGAGAGAGAGAGAGAGAGAGAGAGAGAGAGAGAGAGAGAGAGAGAGAGAGAAAGAGAGAGAAAAGTACAGTTGGTGCTCCCTGTCAGGATCTAGAAGCACCACCTGATAACCTTATCACCCCCGCTCGTACCTCCAGAAAAAAGTGAAACGCCCCAACAGTTACCCATCCACTTTCCCTCTCTCTCCCCCTCAACAACTAACCCCACCCCCCCAAAAGAAGAAAAAAAGCAGTCAAAGAAACAAACAACACAACACACACACCCACAAAAGATAATACGATAAATAAATAGACAAGGACAATCAAAATAAAAAGTCAACACTCGCAGGACCCCGCAGGAGGAGGACGCGGGCCTCAGGTAGCGAGTTGTGTGTGTGTGTGTGGGGGGGGGGGGGGGGGGAGCAGGACCCCAGGACGCACATGGTTCCTGCCGCTCCCGAGGGTCACGTCGGAGATATGCTCCTACTCTCTCTACTGCCCTTGAGAGCGAGGGAGGGAGGGACGAGAGGAATAAAGAGGGAGGGAGGGAGGGAGGGAGGGAGGGAGGGAGGGAGGGAGGGAAGAGAGAGGGAAGAGAGAGGGAGAGGGAGAGGGAGAGGGAGAGGGAGAGGGAGGGAGAGAGAGAGATAAATAGAAAGAGAAAGAGAGAGAGAGAGAGAGAGAGAGAGAGAGAGAGAGAGAGAGAGAGAGAGAGAGAGAGAGAGAGAGAGAGAGAGAGAGAGAAAGAGAGAGAGAGATAAAGAGAAAGAGAGAGAGAGATAAAGAGGAAGAGAGAGAGGAAAGGAAGAAGGGAGGAAGGGAGGAATTGTGTCTAAGTGCCCACAAGCAAGTGTTCGAGTGCGTGTAATTGCATAACTATGTGAATGTGAGTAAAGGAATGCGTGAGTGACGGAATGAGTACGTGTCAGAAACGAGTAAAAGGACGGCGTAAGTGCGTACGTGTCCGTGAGCGCGCGTGTCGCGTCTGTTTACCTGCATGTTCAACACTCACGCGAACGAAGGGACTTGCACTCTCATGCCTGCACTCCCCTGCGCTCACTCGCGACCGGGCATGCAAGCGCGCGCACGTTTCGAAATTACCCCTTAATACCGAGTGCGCTGCAGCCCTCCTCCTCCTCCTCCTCCCCTTTGTCTGCCCCGACCCTCATTTGCAACTTATGAAAAAAAAGGGTTTAAAATAATAATATAATGCATACGCGCACACACACACACACACAAATACGCACACACGTACACATATCCGCCTTCCTCAGACCAGGTGAACGCGTCGACCAGTCCACTTATTGATCGCGTGTGCATGTTGACCAATAACGCATACCCGCCGCGTTCCGGTAGTGAGGTGATTCTGCCCCCTCCCCCCTCTCCTTCCTCGCCTCACTCTCGTCCCTCCCTCCTTCCCACTCTCAGTCAAATCCAGCACTGAAGGGATTCTTCTTCCCCTTTCTCTGCTCCTCTTTCCTCCCTCTCTCACTCCCTAGGAACAGGCTATGAAGTGATTCTTACCTCATTTCCCCCCACTCCCTTTACCACCTCTCTCCCTTCAAAGCTCATTATGTTCGCGAAGTGATTCTCATCCCACTTCTCCTCTCACCTCCTTCCCCTACGAAACCCGACGGGGAGACGATTTTGTCACCAACTCCCTTCCGATTGCGAAGCGATTCTACTACTCCCATTCCTACATTTTCTTCTTCTCTCCCATTTCTTTTTCTTTTTCCAATTCCCTCTACTCCGTACTCCCCAATCCTAAAACTCTCTCCGGGATTCCCCTTCCAGGCGCTCTCCCCTCACCAAGTATCTATTGCATTTACACTTTGGTGGCTTTGATATTTCGCTTTTTCTTCTGTATCATGCATCTTCTTTATTTACTTCCATATGGTAATTAAATCTGTTTGCCTTTGCTCACGTTTCAGAGTACTTTTGTAACGTTGAAGCAGATAATGAATTACTCTCATTACATCACACTTTCCTGACAATTTCAAACACTCAGCGTCTGTTTTCATTTCTTTTATGGCTCCCTCCCACGCAATACTCCTTACAAATACTCTGTAAATACCGGTGAAAATACCATCTGGTGGCAGTGGTGGGATACTTCTGATCCTTAATGACTAAAATTGGATAAACTATGATGGAAAAAATAATAAGAATAAAATTAACAATGGAAATATTAAGGCTATACGATCACTACCTTAAGCTAAAAAGACAGGGTTATGTAAAAAGCATTTGTGAGTACAAAGGAATTTAAATAAAGTTGACATGTGTATCTAAATATATATACACCATAAATCATTCAATTAGTGTGGGTGGAGTGTCGAGTTATAAATCCTACTAAACCTAGAAAACAATAAAGCCTAAATAGATAGGCCTAAGCAACGTACAATACAGGGTTTTGTGTGAAAAATTCTATAGGGGGCTTTAAACACGAGTCTGATAAGCAGCCAGTTCCCTGAATGAGAGAATGGATACAATGAAACATAAAAAATGGACCTTAGTATATACAGACACACGCGCGCGCGCGCACACACACACACACACACACACACACACACACACACACACACACACACACACACACACACACACACACACACACACACACACACGCACATGCACACACACACACACACACATAAACACATACACAAAAAAAAGAATATAGGTTGAAAGATTGTCTAACAGCACCGTTATTCAGTCATATTATATATGCGTGTGTGTTTCCGTGTGCATATGTGTATGTGTGCATCGGATATTGCAAAGGGCAATAGGAAATCACTCACGTTGAGGGCTCTTGAATCAAGGCAAGGAGAGAGACCGACAAGACAAAAAAAAAAAGTAGGAGGAAATACAAAAATGAGTGAACAAATTAACAGAAAGACTCTTTTTTTAGCCACCGACAGGAAAAGACACAAACAAATCCAGCCCTGTAAAAAAGAAAGAAAACAACAGAAAAACAAGAACAAGCATAAGAACAAATGAAGACAGAAAACAACAGATAAAAAACAAGAAAAAGAAAAAGACGAAAAGGGGAAAACAGAAAACAAGAAAAAGAAAAAGAAGACAGAAAACAGAAAAAGAAAAAAAAAAAACAAGAAGACAAAAAACACAGAAAAAGAAGACAGAAAACAACAGCAAAAGAAAAACACACGAAAACGAAAAGACAACAGAAAATGAAGTAAAGAAGAAAACAGAAAACAACAGAAAAAGAAGAAAAATGGAAAAGAAGAAAAGACCCAAGAAAGAAAGGGTCCTCATTCTTGTCTATACTTCCTTCCAGACGAGAGCAGTAATTAACTGGACGGTGCACTAGAGGAACCGCAAGCCAGAGGAGGGAGGTGGAGGAGGAGAGGAGGGAGGTGGAGGAGGAGAGGAGGGAGGGGAGGAGGGAAGGGAGGAGGAGAGGAGGGAGGGGAGGAGGAGAGGAGGGAGGGGAGGAGGAGAGGAGGGAGGGAGGAGGAGAGGAGAGAGGAGGGAGGAGAGGAGGAGGAGGAGGAGAGGAGGGAGGGGAGAAGGAGAGGAGAGGAGAGGAGGGAGGGGAGGAGGAGGGGAGGAGGAGAGGAGGGAGGGGAGGAGGGGAGGAGGAGAGGAGGGAGGGGAGGAAGAGAGGTGGGAGGAGAGGAGGAGAGGAGGGAGGGGAGGAGGAGGAGGTAAGGGTGGATGGGGGAGGAGAGGGGGAAAATGAGGAGAGAGGGAGGAGAGGGGGGTAGGGTAGGGGGGAGATGAGGAATAGAGGAGGAGGGGAGGGGGAAGGGGAAGAAGGACAGCTTATACTTATATACGCTCTCTGATGAAGAAACTTTTGGCCCAACAATGCCCCAGGAAAAGAAGGAAGGGAAAGAAAGGGGGAGAATAGAAAAAAAACAATGAGGATAGATGAGGAAGGGTGGATGGAAGGTTAAGAAAGAGGGAGAGGGAGGGAGGGAAAAGAGGAAGGGGAGAGTAGGAGGAGAGGGAAGGAGGGGGCGGAGGGAGGGAGAGAGAGAGAGAGAGAGAGAGAGAGAGAGAGAGAGAGAGAGAGAGAGAGAGAGAGAGAGAGAGAGAGAGAGAGAGAGAGAGAGAGAGAGAGAGCAAGAGAGCAAGAG
>NC_061829.1:40119919-40124919 GCF_019202785.1 Penaeus chinensis
AATGATGATAAGAAACAAGTAATAATATGAATAAGAATAAGAATGGGAACGTGAAAGAAAACGAATAAAAATCCGGTTAACAATAACAAATGATTAATCGTACCCAACAAAATGGGAAACACGAAAAGAACTGAAGCCAAAAAGCTTATTTCGGTTAAAAATTGAATAAAATTACTGCTTTAAGTAACTTGTCTCACGAATCTGTGATCAATGCGTATCTAATCACATCTCCATTTCTTCCTCATTTTCTCTCTCTCCTCCCCCCCCCCCCCTTACCTCTTTCCCACCTCTCTTTCCCTCTCTTCTCCTTTCCTCTCTCCTCCCCTCTTTCCTTATTTCTATATTACCATCATCATCACTATTATTTGTGTTGCCTCTAGCTCAAGACAGAAAGAAAAAAAGCTACAAAACATTCACACACACACACACACACACACACACACACACACACACACACACACACACACACACACACACACACACACACACACACACACACACCCGCACACACACCCGCACACACACACACACACACACACACACACACACACACACACACACACACACCCGCACACACACACACACACACACACACACACACACACACACACACACACACACACACACCCGCACACCACACACACACACACACACACACACACACACACACGCACACACGCACACGCGCACACGCACACACGCACACACGCACACACACACACACACACGCACGCACACACACACACACACAGCAATAATATCAGCACTAACAATAATGATCATAATAGTAATAATGATACCGCCACCACCACCACCAATCAACAGATAAAAAATAAAGTAATAATGAACAACTGCGTCGCACCAGAAAAACAAAGAAACGAACGAATTTCACGATAATGAACATTCACGCAATAAACGGCGCGTGTAATTGTTCATCCGAGCAGGCTTCTGGGTTTTGGCCGGAAGGGGGGGGGGGGAGGGAAAGGGTGACAGGAAAGAGGGAAAGGGGGAGAGGGGAGGGAAGAAGGATAGGAAGGGGGAAAGAGGATAGGAAGAGGAAGAAGAAAAGAATAGGGAGGGGGGTAAGGGGATAGGAAGAGGAAGGAGAAAAGAATAGGGAGGGGGAAAGGGGATAGGAAGAGGAAGAAGAAAAGAATAGGGAGGGGGAAAGGGGATAGAAAGGGGGGAATGGGGATAGGAAGAGGAAGGGGGAAGGGTTATCGGAAATAGGAGGGAGAAGGGAAGGGTAAGAGAGGGGCGAAGGGGAAAGGGGGGATAAGTGAGGGGATGTGGAAGGAGGGAAGGGGGGGGTAGGGGAAAGGGGGAGGTGGGAGAGGGGAAAGGGGAGAGGTGGGAGAGGGGGAAGGGGGAAAGGATGATTAGAATTATATGGAAAATGAAGAGGAGGGAGGGTGATAGGAGAGATGGGGGGTGGGGGCGGGAAGGGAAGGGGGAGAGGGGAAGGGGGGGAAAGGAGAGGCAGGGTATGTAATTTCCTTTATAACACCTTTAGTGTTCACATGGGACCCTCGCACCTTTTTTTATTTCGAATGTGTGCGCGCGAGTGCGTATGCGTGTAGCGAGTGAATGAGAAAATGCGTAAAAAAAAAAAAAAAAATACACATTACCGCTCAAAAAAAGAAAAAAAACAAAAAAACTCCATAAGTGTTTTGGCATTCCTCTAAAGCGTAAAAAAATAAACAAATACAAATTCACTAATTACGTTCATATGACCGGACTGCCATAATTGCTACATAAACGATGCATAAAATAATTACTATGTTGAAATATACTGTTACCATCTAAAAAAACTATATATATACGAGAACTGAAACGCGTATCTAAAAAAGAGCTTTCATCGATAAAATCCAGCGTTCTTTGTTATACAAAAAAAAAAAAAAAAAATATTAAATACTTTAGGGATAAAGAATAACATTACAATTAAAAGCGGCTTTGGATGGTTATGATAACATCATCTAAGTAAACCTATCGATCTATTTATCTACCTACATCTATATCTATTCACACATCTATATTCATATCTATCTATATATGTGATGTGTATATATAATCTCTCTCTCTCTCTCTCTCTCTCTATATATATATATATATATATACATATATACACACATAGACACACATATACACCAGTAACATATACACACTTACAGTCACACACGCATAGATCAAAACAAACAAAGAGAGAAAGAGAAAGAGAAAGAGAAACAGAGAGAAAGAGACAAACTGACGGAGATAAAGAGAGGACAGGAAGTTATATGTGTATTTTATATGCGATTAGATACGCACCGGACGCAAATTCGTGAGACAAGTTACTTAAAGCAATAATTTTATCAAGTTCTGAACCGAAATATACGCTGGCTTTTTTTGCCTCATTTCGAGTTTCCCAGTTTGTTCGGTACTATTTATTTATCTATTAAATTGTTATTCTTATTCTTATTTGTATTCTTTCATATTATTTTCAGGTTATAATAATAATAACTATTATTATCATTATTAGTATTACTAATATATATATATATATACATATAACTAGAGAGAGAGAGAGAGAGAGAGAGAGAGAGAGAGAGAGAGAGAGAGAGAGAGAGAGAGAGAGAGAGAGAGAGAGAGAGAGAGAGAGAGAGAGAGAGAGAGAGAGAGACAATTGCGAGGGAGGCAGGCTATAAAGGCAGAAAAACCCACAATACACAAAAGAAGTTTATTGGGAGGTGAGACAAAGGTTTCGAAATCCTCGTGGATTTGACCTCCAGACCTGGAGGATTTCGAAACTGTTTTGTCTCATTTCTCGATCAACTCATTTCGTGTATGGTGGATTCTTCAGCCATTACATCAACACGGAAGAATGTTTCGCCGTGCACATTATACACACATACATACATAGACATACACACACACACACACACACACACACACACACACACACACACACACACACACACACACACACACACACACATACACACACACACACACTAAAAAAAATACATAAACAAACCGACAAGCACACAACGAGACAAATTACATATAAACAAAAAGGTATAAACGGATAAAGAACTGAAGAGCGATCACCTACACTTGACAACGAAACAAAAACACATACAAACAAACAAACCCGAAGACCAACCCATCAAAGAGCGTTACGACCACAACGACCACAGACGACCCGCCGCGATAACGACGACCTCACCGTTCGCCAAGGAAGACGACTGAAGTGACCTCCCCCTCACTCTCCCCTTCCCCTTCCCTCTCCCTTCTCCTTTCCTTCCATTTCTTTCCATTTCTTCCCCTTCCCATTCCTTTCCTTACCCTTCCTTTCCATTTTTTCCCTTCCCTTCCTTTCCTTTTGCTTCCCTTCCATTTTTCCCTTCCTCTTCCTTTCCTTCTTCTCATTCTCCCTTCCCTTCCCTTCCCCTCCCCCTTCCCCTTTCCCTCTCCCTTCCCTTCATTTTCCTTCTCTCCCATTCCTCCTCCCCTCCCCTCCCTGTCGAATGAAATAGTACTTTTCTGTCTGTGTGTCTGTCTGTCGGTTTGTCTGAATAAATTCTCGGTCCGTCCGTCAGTCTGTCTATTCTCGTTTTCCACTATTTCTGTTTCCTTCTTTGTCTAATTTCCTACTTTTAAAAAAAGTTTAGCTTGCTGCTCATTTCATTTATTATTTCCTTTCCTTCTCTTTTCTCACTTTCTTTTCTCCACTTTTTTCCCCCTCTCATCCTATTTCTTTCTCATCCTTTTCATCCACCATCTCGCACCTCGTCCTCTCCCTCTCCCCACGCCTGACCCCTTCCCCTCCCCCTTGCCTCACCCCCCTTTCACCCCTCGTCCTCCCCTCCCCTTTCCCCCTCATCCATTGCAAGCTGCTGACCTCCGTCCTCCGTGCAATATATTGATCGCAACTTCGTAATTCATTTTCCTCCACCTCACCTATGGTACCGGTGCAGGTCCTGGTACCAGAAATATTCCGGTACCGGTACATACCAGGCGCCTGGCTTCAAGCGGAAATACTGGCATTAGTACTTTTAATGCAATGTGTGCACCGACAAGTGCGGGCGAGGGTATGGAAGGGGAGGGAAGGGAAAGTGGAAGGGGAAATTGGAAAGGGAAAGTGGAAGGGGAAGAGGGAAGGGGGAGGAGGAAGGGGAAAGGGAACGTGTAGGCGTAGATATAAATTGGGAAAGGGGGACGCATGCACAGCCATGCCCAGCTTATGATTATGATTATTTGTTAACATTAAAACTAGATTTATGAGTACAAAATCCTACATAAAAATGTAACGTGTGCATATAAGTGTGTGTATGTGTATGTATACGAGTATATATATATGAATACACACACACATTATCTATGTATTTATCTATCTATATACGTATGCATCCATTTACACATATATATACATATATACATATATACATGTATATGTATGTATGTATACTTATACACATATATATATACATATGAATACACACACACATTATCTATGTATTTATCTATCTATATACGTATGCATTCATTTACACATATATACATATATACATATATACATATATACATATATACATGTATATGTATGTATACATATACGTATATATATACATATGTATATATACATATATGCATATATATAAATATATATAAATATATATAAATATATATAAATATATATATATACATATATATATATATATATGGCCAACATTTAATTGCAAATAATTCGCAGTAAAAAAATATATAATCATAAAATAC
The DNA here is from genome assembly GCF_019202785.1 of Penaeus chinensis. Taxonomy (NCBI): domain Eukaryota; kingdom Metazoa; phylum Arthropoda; class Malacostraca; order Decapoda; family Penaeidae; genus Penaeus; species Penaeus chinensis. The sequence goes on from NC_061829.1 coordinate 40,124,678, forward strand.
ATGTAAAATACATTTTTTTTCCGCATCATTCCCCAAACGTATATATATCTAAAATATGCACGACATAAAAGGAATAAAAATAAAGTGACAGGAATGCTACACATGCCCGGACGTCGGTGAAAACTTCTGTACGTGAACTGTGTTGGTGTACGTGTACGTGGTGTGCATGTCCTTGTTGCTGTACATGTGTGTGCGTGTCGGTATACGTTTGCGTAAATGTATATGCGTGCGGGCAGTAAATA
>NC_061829.1:40140362-40150362 GCF_019202785.1 Penaeus chinensis
AGGCTTTGAGAGCCAACTGGATAATTAAAAAATAATATCAGCACAAAGCAATGAAACGATTCGGTGTACATTCCCTCCAGTGCCAGCCCCCGAGCTCAGCTGTCCGTCACACAGCCCACTCAGGTGTGCCTGGCCCCTCCCCGCCCCCTCTCCTTTTTCTTTCCCTTCCTCTCTTCCTTCCCCCCCTGCCTATCACCCTCTCTTTCTTTCCCTTCCTCCCTTCCTCCTTCCCTCTTTCCTCTCCTCCTCATCCTCTTTATCTCCCTCTCATCCCATTTTCTTTCCTTCCCTCCCTCCCTGCCTCTTCCTCTCCCTCTCACCCCCTTTTCCTTCCTTCCCTCCTTCCTTCCTCCTCCCTTCTTTTTTCCGTCTCCCTTCTCCAAACCCCACACTGGGGGGGGACAAGCAGCCACATGTTGATGACATACCTAGGCTTTTTTTAAAGAAGAAAAAAGGAAAGGATGGAGGGGGGGCATTTGAAGCTTGGGGGGGGAGGGAGGGGGGTTTGAGGAGAGAGAGAGAGTGAGAGAGGAGAAAAGAGAAAGAGAGAGAGAGGGGGAAGAAAGATGAGAGAGGGGGGGGTGAGGGAGTGAGAGGAGAGAGTTTGAGAGAAGGAGGGAGGGGAGAGGAGGGAGGAGAGTTAGAGTGAGAAAGAGTGGAGAGGAGAGGAGAGGCGAGGAGGGAGAGGGGAGGGGGGGAGGGAGGGAGAAAAGAGAGAAGAGAGAGGGAGAGAGAGATGAGAGAAGAGAGGGAGGGGGGAGAGGGGAGGAGAGGGAGAGGAGAGGATGAGAGGAGAGAGGTGAGAGAAGGGGGGAGGGGTTGAGGAGAGAGAGCGAGGAAGAGAGAGGGGGAGGGGGAGGGGGGTGAGAGGGAGAGAGAGGAGAGAGATGAGAGAGAGAGAGAGATGAGAGAGAGGAGTGAGAGAGAGATGAGAGAGAGAGAGAAGAGAAAACGAAGAGAGAGAAAAAGATGGAAGAGAAAGAGAGAGAAGAGATAAAATCGGGGTTCCGGAACAACTCTTGGTATACTATACAGTAGTAGTTACTATTAGTAGTGTAGAAATTTAGTAGTATTCAATTATAAAAATTTACAAATTTAATAATAATAATATTATTATTATAACAATAATAACAACAATAAATTGGAAGAAAAGGAAAAGGGGAATGAGAAAAAATTCCAAAGAAAAGACTACAAGACTGTTCATGAAAACGATGGTTCCCATTACCATTATCACCATTATCAACACCATTATCAATATTATCATCCTCATAATCATCATCATTTTCGCTACCGACGATAAAAAATGACGACATTCATGATAATAATAATTAGTATTAATAGATGTTGAAGTGAAGGGAGATAGCGAGAGGAAGAAAGAGAAAGGCAGCGAAAGTGGACACGTGTTCAAGCAAACCAATTTCAATTACTAACCAGGTACGTACACACACGACGACACACATACACGCACACGCACGCAAACGCACACACACCAGATGCGCTCAGAACAGTTTCCCTTCTCGAGACATTTCAAAGCAGGCGCTTACTTTCTCTTTTCACGGAAAAAAAAAATCCGAAAAAGGGTCATAATTCCTGGTCGATTTTAGGAGGAGGAGGAGTAGGAGGAAAGGGAGGAGGAAATGGAGGGTAAGGGCGAGGACGAGGAAGAAGAGTTAGATTAGGAAGAAGAGTTAGATTAGGAAGAAGAGTTAGATTAGGAAGGGAAAAGGTTTGAATAGGAAGAAGGAGTTTTTTTTGGGAAGAGGAGAAGGAAGAGAAGGAGGAGGAGGAGATGGAGAATCAAAAGAGGAAAGGAAGGAGAGGAGAGAAACAGGAGGGCACGACAAGGAAGAAAGGGGAAAAAGAGGAAGAAGTAGAAGAGGAAGAGGAGGAGGAGGAAAAGGAAAGGGGAAAGGAGCAAAAGGATGAAGAGAGGAGAAGGTAGGAGGACTAGCTTGTGGCCCAGAAAGAGTTTTCATCATTTCAAAAAGGAGTCTCCTTTCGTAGGGTGGCAGCAGGATCCTAAATATTTCCAAGAAAAACATTTTCGGGCTCGTTTTTTTTCCAGGAACAGTTATGGTGTGTCATGTTATTTCAGGTAAAAATAAAGTAAGCGTGTAATGATATATACTGCTATTTTTATTCCTACTACTACTACTACTACTAATAGTAATAACAGCAACCCCCAAATAACCCCCACGCCCGATCACCTTCCCCCTCCTCCCCCTTCCCCCCTCCCTCCCCCCACAACTAAAAATCGACCAGAACAGAAAACTTTTTTTGTCCTTTGTGCCCACGCTCACTCGGTAGTCCTGTCTACAAACCTCGCTGTATTCAATAAGACCCTTCCCTTTTACCTGTATCGGCGTGTGTTCCCGGGGGGCTACCGCCGCGTTCATTTTTTCGTTTTACGCTTTCTCTTATCTTACACCCTTTCCCCCTCCCCCCCCCTTTTCCCTTCTCTTAACCCCCCATCCCGCTTTTCAGTCTCATTCCCTCTCCTTCTCCCTTTAACCCTCCTGCTAGAAGGTTTCCTCCCTCCTCCCTCCCTTTAGAAGCTTCCCTCCCTGCCAAGTGTCTCCCACTCCCTCCCTTCCTCTAAAAACTTTCCTCCCTCCTCCTTCTTTTTTTCCCAAACCCTTTTCTAGGAATCTCCCTCCCTGCCTCCGTCACTCTAGAAGCTTTCTTCCCTCCCCCCCCCCCCTATCCCCCCTAGAGCTTCTCCCCCTCCCCCCTCCCCCTTTGGATTTTCCCCCTTCCCTCACTTTTCCCCATAGAAGCCCCCCTTTTTCCCCCCTCCCCCCCCCCAGAAGCTTTCCCTTTGGAATTCGGGGAAAAAAAAAAACAAAAAAAAAAAAAAAGGGCGAGTATTTAAGGAAAAAAAAGAGACTCACTCTCTCTTTTCTCTCTCTCCCCTCCCCGCTCTCTCGCTCTCTCCCCCTCTCTGCTCCCCTCTCTCGCTTCTCTCCCTCTCTCCTCTCTCCTCTCTTCTCTCTCCTCTCTCGCCCCTTTTCGCTTTTCCTCCTCTTTTCTCTCCTCTCTCTCTCTCTCTCTCTCTCTCTCCTTCTCTCTCTCGCTCTCTCTCTCCGCTCTCTCTCTCACTCTCTCTCTCTCGCTCTCTCTCTTCGTTTTCTCCCCTCTCTTGCCCCTCTTCTCTCCCCCTTTCTCTCTCGTTCTCTCTCTCTCGCCCCTTTTCCCTTCCTCTCGCTCTCTCTCTCTCGTTTTTCCCCTTTTCCTCTCTCGCTCTCTCTTCTCGCTTTTCTCTCTCTCGCTCTTCTTTTCTCGCTCTCTCTCTCTCGCTCTCTCTCTTTTCGTTCTCTATCTCGCTCTCGCTCTTCTCCCCCTCTTCGTTCTCTATCTCGCTCTCGCTCTCTTTTTTCGCTCTCGCTCCCTTTCTGCTCTCTCTCCTCTCTCTCGCTCTCTCTCTCTCGCTCTTTTATTTTTCTCTCTTCTCTCCCCGCTCTCTCTCTCTCTCTCTCTCTTTCGTTCTCTTTTCTCGCTCTGGGCTCTCTTCTCTCGTTCTCTATCTCGCTCTCGCTCTCTCTTCTCGTTCTCTATCTCGCTCTCGCTCTTTTCTCTCGTTTCTCGCTCTCTCTTTTTCGCTTCTCTCTCTCTCTCGCCTCTCTCTCCGCTCTCTATCTTTTTCTTTTCTCTCTCTCTCTCTCTCTCTCTCTCTCTCTCTCTCTCTCTCTCTCTCTCTCTCTCTCTCTCTCTCTCTCTCTCTCTTCTCTCCCCCCCCTCGCTCTCTCTCTTTCTCTCTCTTTCTCTCTCTTTCTCTTTCTTTTCTCTCTCTCCCTCTCTCTCCTCCCCCCTACCCTCTCTCTCTCTCTCTCTCTTCTCTCTCTCTCTCTCTTCTCTCTCCTCTCTCTCTCTCTCTTTCAACACACACCCCACACAACACACACACACACACCCCAAGGGCCCTCCCCCACCCCCCTTACAACCCCCACCCTTTTCCACCCCCCCTTTTTTCCCCCGACCGCCCGGTCCAGGGGGGCCGGGGGGCACACTCGGGGCCACGGGGGGGTCATCCAGTGAAAATTTTCAATGCCCGGTTTAGCGCTCAGTGCTCTGCCGAGCGGCCCTTTGGCGTCTTAAAAAATGAAAATCTCGTTACTGCTATTTCTTTTTTCTCCGCGGAAAAATTTGTGGTTGTGTTCGTGGACGTTTTTATACCGTAGACAGCAGTTTGGGATGTGCCTTTTGGATCTAATTTAAATACACATATTTAAAGGCCCCTATTTTACATATTACCATACAGACACATAACCATACGCACGCATCTCGCAGCGCACACATACTTTCACACAATCGCACAGGGAAATATGTGGAGAACATTAGAGCAAGGGAATGGTTCACCCCAAACTTGCTTCATCTTGTAACGTCTAAGGGAAATTTTTCAGTGGGGCTGTTGTTGTAAGTGATTTAAACCTTGTTGGGAAAGGGGTTGGTAGTGTGTGTGTGTGTGTTTTATATGTTTTATATATTTTCACATACATACATAATACATACATATATATAAATATTAATTTATATATATATATATATTATATATAAGTATGTAGTATGATGTTGTATGTGTGTGTTATTTACATTTTAAAAACACACACACAACACACACAATACAAATTTCACATAACATACACATACCATACACATACATATTTTACATAAATTACATTCACACACACAATATATTTATAATATTTATATTTTATATAAATATATTTATATTTTATATTCATAGTATGTATATACATAAATAATTCCCTAAAAACATAATTACATACATTTAAAGCGCGCACACGCACACGCAAAAACGCACGCACACGCACACGCCCTACACCACCTATATGTAAATATCCTTTTTCTGCTTTTGCTGCTGCTTCTCTTTCTTCTTTTTCTGTCTTTATCTATTTTGCCGAAGATAGCGAGAGAGAGAAAGATAATTGTCATATTAGAAACAATAGTGATAATTATCATTTATGATGACGGTTGATGATGCGATTATCATAATATTAAATCATTATGTTTTTCAATATAACCGTTTTCACTATTTTTTATGATTTAATTTGGGAAAAAGAGCCACAAAACGAATTAGGGGGGAAACACAACGGAAGTGGGAGTGGCGTGAGTGACAAGGAGGTGGAGGTAGGGAGGAGAAGGGAGGAGGACGGAGGAGGAGGTGGAGGAGAGGGGAGGAGGAAGAATGAGTAGTAGGAAGGAAAGCATGAGAGACAAGAGAGGGGGTGGAGGAAATAGGAAGGAGGAAGAAGCTGAGGGAGGGAGAGATTATCGAAAGAGAGAGGAGAAGAACTGGAGAGATGAGATGTTAGGAAGAGAGGTGTAAAGAGAAGCAAGGAAAAAAGAAGGAGAGGGAAAGAGAAGAATAACGAGAGGTAGAGCAAAGAGTTTAGAGAGAAGAGGAAGAAGAGAAAGGATAAGATGAGAGAGGAGAGGGTTTGTGGGTCGAAGGAAAAGATACAGGAAAGAGAAGACGAAGGAGGAGGAGGACGAGGGAGAGATGAGGTAGGGAGGGAGGAGAGAGGGAGGAAGGAGAGGAATAGACGAGGGAGTCGAGGAGGAGGGGAGAGAAGAGAAGAAGACACGAGAGAAGGCGAAGGAGAGGGGAGGAGGCAGGGAAGAGAGGAGGAGAGGAGGGAAGGAGGAGAGAGGATCGGGGAGGAAAAGTAGAGGAGTAGGATGGAGAAGAAAGAGGAAAGGAGGGATGGAGGGAGGAGGGGAGAGGCTAAGGAAGAGTTAGAGGGGGAGAGGAAAGAGGTGGATGAGGAGGAAAGAGGAAGTAGGACGGAAGGAAGGAATTGGAACAAGGCGGAATGACGCAGAAGGGGAGGGAGAGTAGAGAAGGAGAGGTGGGTGGAGAGTACGGGAGGGGAGAGGAAAGAGCAAAAGAGAGGAGGAAAGTAAATGAGAAAGGAAGAGGAGGGAGAAGGAAAAGAAGGAGAGGGAGGAGAAAGAGACGGCAGAAGCGACAGGGGGAGGATGAAGGAGGAGGAAAGAGGGATGGAGAGAGGGGAGAAGGAGGGGGAGGAGAGGAAGGAGAGGACAAGGAGGAGGAGGGCAAGGAGAGAGGGGAAAGAAGGGAGAAGGAGGTAATAAAACTCGGAGCGAGAAGAGGCAGAAGAGGGAGGAGAAAGAGAAAAGAAAAAGTGAGGGAGGGAGAGGGAAAAGAAGAAATGGAAGAACGATGGAGAGAGAGAGGGGGGGAAGAGGGAAAGACGTAAAGAGGGGGTCAGAGAGGAAGGGGGAGAAGAAAGGATCAACGGAGAAGAGAAGAGAGGAGGAAGAGGGAGAAGAGAGATAGAGAGAGGGAAGACAAGAAATAAGAAAAGAGGAGGGAAAGAGAGGAAGAAAAGAAGAGAGGGAGAGAAGATGAGAGGAAAGAGAGGGAGAGCGAGGGAGAGGAATAGAGAGATAGGAGGAGGAGGAAGGAGAGACGAGGGAGGAGGCATGAGAGAAAGATAGGAAGCGCGGGAACAGATTGGAGGAAGAAAGATGATAGAGAGGGAGATTGGGAGGGAGCGAGGGAAGAGAGAGAGAGAAAAAAAGAGAGAGGGGAAGAAAGAGAAGAGAAGAGAGAGATAAAGAGGGAGGAAGGAGGAAGAGTCTTTAAATAGACGAACAAGAGAATAGAGACATTATAGAGAGGGAGGAGAGTGAGAAGAGAGGAAAGAAGGAAGAGGGAAAATGGGACACAGGAATGGAAAGAGAGATGGGAGATAAATAAGGAGAGGGGAGAGAAAAGAGTAACGAAATGAAAGAGGAGAGAAGGGAGAGAGAAGTGAGAAGGATAAAAAAGAGAAGGAGTAAGGGGAAGGAAGGAAGAGAAGGGAAAGAAGAGGAGTAAGGAGGGAAGGAGGAGAGAGGAGAGAGAGAAGAAGGAGAAGGAGGGAAGGATGCAGGGAGGAGGAATCGAAGAAAGGAGGAAGAGATAAAAGAAAAGAGGGAGAAAAAAAGAGAGACGAGGAAAAGAACTAGAATGGAAGATGAGGTCAAAGTAAAAAAGATAAAAAGAAGAGGAGGAAGAGCGAGAGGAAAGAAGAGGAGAGGGAGTATGGGAGAAAAGAGAGAGGAGAGTGAGGGTAAGCAGGAAAAGGAAGAAAGATGAGGTGGAGGTAGACGAAAGGAAGGAGGTAGGATGGCGAGAGAGTGTGAGAGGAAGGAGGAGTGGAGGAGAAGAGGGAGAGGCGGAAGAGGGGGAGGAGATAGGTAGGAGGAAGGAGTAGGACAAGGAATGAGAGTGATTATAGAAGAGGAAAAATGGTGAAAAGGTAAAGAGGAACAGGAAGAGGAAGAGCTTGAGGAGGGAAGAAGAGAAAGAGGAAGAAGAGAGGGGTAAGAGGGAGAGGGAAGGAAAAGCGGGAAAAGAGTGAGAGGGAAAAAGAGAGGGGAAGAGACGAAGAAGAGGAGGGAGAGATAAAGGAAGGTAGAAGGAGGAGAGGAAAAGAGAAGGATGGAGGAGGAAGAAAGAGAGGAGAAAGGAGAAGGAAGGAGCAGAGTGAAGAGAAGGGGAGAGGAAGGAGGAGGAGAAAGAAAGAGAAGGAGGAGGAAGGAGGAGTGAGGAAGAGGTAAGAGATTAAGAGAGGAATGAGAGAAGAAGGAAGAGCTATAGAGTAAAAATAGAGTAAATAGGAATAGAGGAGAGGAGGAAAAGAAAGATGAGTTTAAGACGTTAAAAAGAGAAGAAGAGTAAAGACAAATGGAATTAGAGGGAGGGTAAGAGTAGAGTCAAGGAAAATAAGAGACTAAATGCGAATCCGGAATACGATGATGGATGGGAGATGAGAGGGTTGGAGGGAAGTTAGAGAATGAGAGAGGAAGAGAATGAGAGAGAGGGATGAGAGAGAGGGGGAAGAATAGATAGAAAGGAAGAAGGATAGGAGGAGAAGATGCGAAGAGAAGAAAAAGTGAGAGAGGTGGGAGGAAATGGGGAGTGAAGGGTCCCAAGAGACAAGAGTAGGATGGGTAGAAGAGAGGGTCGAGAGAAGAAGGGGAGAAAAGAAATGAGAGAAGGGGAGAGAAGAGAAGAGGAGAGGGTGGGAAGAAGTGAGAAAGGAGGATAGTGAAGTGGGAAGAGAGGGAGGGAAAGTGGAGAGGGAGAGGGGTGCAGTGATGTTAGAAGGAGTTAGAGAGAGGGGAGAAAAAAAAAAACGAGAGAGAAGTAAAGGATGAAGGATGACAAGTCGGTAAGGGAGAGGGAAGGAAGTGGTGAGAGAGGGAAGAATGGGAGAAGGATTAGGTGGAGGAAGAGGAGAGGAGGCGGGCTTGGAAGGGGGAGGAAGAAAAGAAGAGAGCAATAAAGGGAAGGAGAGGAGCGAGAGAAAAGAAGGAGGGAGTAAGGAGAAGGAGGAGGAAAGAGAAGGGAAAGAAGAGAGGGGAAGGTGCGGAGCAAGAGTTGAGAGGGAAGAAGGAAGACGGAATAGAGGATATAAAGAAAAGAGGAGGGAGAGAGAGGGTTGGAGGGAATTAGAGAATGAGAGAGGAAGAGAATGAGAGAGAGGGAGAGAGAGAGGGGGAAGAAAGAAGAAAGGGAAAGAAGGAAGGAGGAGAAGATGGAAGAAAAAAAAATGAAGAAAGAGAGAGAAGAAAAAAAGGGGGGGGGGGGGGGGGGGGAGAGGAGGGGGGGGGGGTACGGAAAGGGAAAAAGGAGGATAAAAAGGAATTGGGAAAACTTTGGTCGGGGCCACGGGGGTAACCAAGACATCAGCCCTCCCTCCCTTTCCCCCCCCCCTTTTCCCTTCCCCCTCCCTCCCTCCTCCCCTTTCCCTCCCCTCCGTCCTTCTCTCCCCCCCTCTTCTTCTCCCTCTCCCAGTAACTTTGGGGGCTCCTCACCGGCGTCTCCCGCGGTTCCCCTTACCTGCCCTGGGTCGAGTCCCCCTCGAACGCGACGACGCTTCTCACCCCCCCCCCCCCTCCTCCTCTCCTTCTTTCTCTCGTTCCTTCTTCCTGCCACTTTTTCTCGCCCTTTCTACCTCTTACTTCCCTCCACCACCCCACCCTCTTCCTCTCCTCTCATCCTCCATCCTCACTCCTTACCTCTCTCAACCTTCCCTCGTCCTTCCTCCTCCTCCTCCTCTCTCTTTCTCCCCCCCCTCCAATCTATCTCCCTCTTCCCTCTCCCCCCCCTTCCCACCCCCTGTCACCCCCTACCAGCACATGTCATACAGCCTTCTGTTCTTGGCGTCACCTTTTCTAACGTTCCAGCCGTCCTCGATTAGGAAAAAAAAATATATTTAAAAAAAAATGCTTTGAGGTTAGCCCGACGTATAAATCTACGAATTTATGAAAAAATAAGTATTGATTAATTTTAAAAATATTACTTTTTGGGGGAAGACACTTCTACGTAAGTTATGGAAAACACATCATAACAGTAGCGATAAAAAAAACAACTAATTCCGTATACACAGAAAGAAAGAACAAACAACATCACTAATAAAAAAATAAAAAAATAAAATCTTAATAAGAACCCCATTAACATAAACACACCACGGAGCCCCAACAGGCCTTACATCCCAATCCTTCAAACGGAACCCGAGGCAACACGCACAAAAGGACTTCAAGAAAGAAAGACAAAAAAAACTGAGATCCCAATATAGGTGTAGAGAAACAACAACAACAAACACAAAAACAACAATTTCCAATCCAAATGCGACCACTTAGCATGATAATGAATCTCTCGAGGATCGACAATTTACATGAATTCCATCTCTCACTTTAAGGGGGCAAAATAACACACTTTAACGGGGGTTAAAATAGCACATCTGCAAGGGGCTAAAAATGACACACTTGAAAGACACCTTGAGACAGGGAGCGACGCGTGACAGATGGCGGGAACGCACGCACGGCGGAAGTTCAAGAAATGTTGAAGAAAGTCTCTATCTCTATATCTATATCTATATCTATCTATCTATCTATCAACATATATATATTTATTAATTATTCTATTTTTATTTTAACTTTTTTTTTTTTTTTTTTTTTTTGG
>NC_061829.1:40167862-40170362 GCF_019202785.1 Penaeus chinensis
TCTCTCTCTATCTCTCTCTCTCTCTGACTCTCTCTATCTCTCTAACTCTCTCTCTCTCTCTAACTCTCTTCTCTTCTCGAACTCTCTCTTCTCTCTCTAACTCTCTATCTCTCTCTAACGCTCTCTCTCTCTCTAACTCTCTCTCTCTCACTAACTCTCTCCTCTCTATCTCTCTAACTCTCTCTCTCTCTCTAACTCTCTCTCTCTCTCTTTACTCTCTCTCTCTCTTATCTTCTCTAATCCTCTTCTCTCTTAACTCTCTCTCTCTCTCTAACTCTCTCTCTCTCTCTCTAACTCTCTCTCTCTCTCTAACTCTCTCTACTTTCTCGAACTCTCTCGCTTCTTCTCTCTCTCTCTAACTCTCTCTCTAACTCTCTCTCTCTAACTCTCCTCTACTCTTTCTCCATTCCTTCTCCCCCCTCCTTCAAAATCCCTCCATCCCTCCATCTTTCCTCTATATTTTTTTACAATGTCTCACCCTTCCATCTTCGTCCGTCGATATTCCCCTTTTCCCTCTCCCTTATTGTCATTTCACTTTTTTTCAACTGTTCCTCGGAACCCGATATAAAAAACTGCTGCAATATTCATGTGCGCTTGTCGGGTCTGGGCACAAATGCAAGCGCGTCATTTGTTTGTGATGGTCGTTTGTGCTGTTGTTGGGTGTGTGTGTGTTTGTGTGTTAGGGTGTGTGTGTGTGTGGTTGTATGTTTTTCGGGTGTGTCGTGTGTGTGCCGTCTGTGTGTGTCGTGTGTGTGTTGTGTAGTGTGGGGGATGTGTGTGTGTAGTGTGTGTGTGTGTCTTGTTTATTGTTTGGGGGTGGGTGCGGGTGCGTGTGCCTGTGCGTGTGCGTGTGCGTGGGCGTATGTGTTTCGTGTGTGCGTGGGAGGCGTGCGTGGGCGTGGGGCGGGGGCTGGGGGGGACTGTGCGGTGGGCGCGCGGGTGCTGGAATGTGCGTTGCGTGGGAGGGGGTGCCGGGGTTGGTTCGGGGTTCGTGTTGGGGCTTGCGGGATGTGTGCCTCGGGGAGTGCGTGGTGTCTGGGTGATGATTTTTTATATGTTGTGTTTCTTGGGGTGTGGGCGAGTAGGTGGGGGCTGTTTTCCGTCGGGTGGGAGGGCGGCGCACCGGAGAGGGCGAGGGAGAGGCAGAGGGAGCGGGAGATGGCGAGGGGAGGGAGAGGGCGCGGGCGCGGGCGCGGGCAGGGCGAGGGCGGGCGAGGGAGAGGGCGAAGGGGCGAGGGGGACTGGCGCGGGCGAGGGCGCGGGAGCGGGCGCGGGCGAGGGCGCGGGAGAGGGCGGAGGGAGCGGGCGCGGGAGCGGGAGCGGGTAGCGTGCGAGGGGCGGGGGAGGGGGCGGGGGCGGGGGAGGGGGAGGGGGAGGGGGCAGGGGGAGGGGGCGGGGGAGGGGGCGTGGGGAGGGGGAGGGGGCGGGGGCGGGGAGGGGGCAGGGGAGGTGGAGGGGGAGGGGGCGGGGAGGGGGGAGGGGGAGAGGGGGAAGAGGGAGCGGGGGAGGGGAGCGGGGGAGGGGGAGAGAGGAGAGGGAGAAGGGGGGAGCAGGGAGAAGTGGGGAGGGAGAGGGAGTAGGGAGAGGGGGGGGCGCAGGTGGAGTTGGACGGGTGAGTTTTCTTTTTCTTGTTTCTTATTTCTTTTGATTTTTCTTTCTCTTTCTCTTGCTCTTTCTCGTTCTCTTCTGCTGTTTTTTTTTCTCTCTTTCTCTTTTTCTTTCTTTTTTCTCTTGTGTCTTTCTCGTTGTTTCTTTCTCGGTTTTCTTGCTCTTTGTCTTTCTCTTTTTCTTTCTACTTTTTTTTCTTGTCCTTTTTTCTTTTCTTTTTCTTTCTCTTTTTCTTTCTCTTGTTCTTTCTCTTTTGTCTGTTTCTTTATTCGTTTATATTTTGATCTTAGCTGGTTCTTTCTTGTTTATTTTCTCTTGCTCTTTCTCTTTCTCTGTCTCGGTCTCTTTCTCTTGCTCTTGTAGCTTTCTCGTTTCTTTTTCTTGCTCTGTTTCTTTCTCTTTTTCTGTCTCTTCTTTTCTCTTCTAGTTTTCTTGTCGCCTTTTTCACTTACTCTTTTTCTTCTCTCTGTTTTTTTTTTTTCTTTCTCTTTTTCTTTCTCTTTTTCGGTTCTCTTTTTCCTTTCTCTTTTTTTTTTCTCTTTTTTTTCTTTTTTCTTTCTCTTTTTTTCTCTTTTTCTTTCACTTTTTCTTTCTCTTTTTTTTTTTCTTTTTCTTTTTTTTTTTCTTTCTCTTTTTCTTTCTCTTTTTCTTTCTCTTTTTTTTTTCTTTTTTCTTTCTCTTTTTTTTCTCTTTTCTTTCCTCTTTTTCTTCTCTTTTTCTTTCTCTTTTTCTTTCTCTTTTTCTTTCTCTTTTTCTTTCTCTTTTTCTTTCTCTTTTTCTTTCTCTTTTTCTTTCTCTTTTTCTTTCTCTTTTTCTTTCTCTTTTTCTTTCTCTTTTTCTTTCTCTTTTCTCTTTTCTCTTTCTCTTTCTCTTTCTTTTCTCTTTCTCTTTC
>NC_061829.1:40172862-40176088 GCF_019202785.1 Penaeus chinensis
ACCAAAACAAAAAAACACACAACCAATTGGGGTTAGGTGGAAAAAGTGGGGAAAGGAAACCAAAGCGGGCTTGAAAATGTGCGTTTCTATGGTCGTCTTCTGGGGAAGGAAAAGTAAGAAGGGAGGTGGTTCGCGGCTAAAAAACAAAGCGAAAAAAAATTTAGAAATAAAAAATTTGGGGGGGGTGAGTGGGAGAGGAGAAAGAAGAAGAGAAAAAAAAATAATAATAGAGGAGAGGAGAACCCAAAAAGGGGAATAAAAAAAAGAAAAAGGGAAGTAGGAAAAAGATTACGCGGAGGAGTAAATAAAAAAACCCTTAGATTAAAAAAAAGAGTAGGAAAATAAAAAAAAAAAAATTCCAAAAAAAACAGAAAAAACCCAAAAAGAAAAAAAAACCACAAAAAAAAAGAGTGGGAGGAGGGAAAACCGGTGGGGAGGACAAAGGGAAGAAGAGAGAGAGGAGAAAATGGAAAAAAGAAACAGGAATAGATGAAACAGTTCATGAAAGAAGAGAGAACGAGAAAGAGAAGAAGGAGAAAGAATAAGATACGCAGAAAGACAAGGATAAGGACAACGAAAGGAACAAAGAAGATAGAAAAAGAGAAATGAAGAGGGAAAAAGAGACAGCAAAAATATAAATAAATAATAATAATAATAATAATAATAATAATAATAATAATAATAATGCTGAAGAAATCCCCCGGAGCCAAACTCAAGAAAGCCGTCAATCTAACACATAAAACACGAATAAAAATTGTTACATTTGTGTTTTATCTCCTGTACAGTTGGCTGGCACGTGTGCTCTATCTCGAGTCTGGATCTGCGTGTCCCAAAATCAATAGACTTACTCCAATAAAAAAAAGTCTATTGGTAACGTCTTACATTCTCTGGGGATGTCTTAAAGGCCTGTCTGTCAACACGAGATAGGCCTACTTAACACTGCCTAAAAGGAAATGGAGACCGATGGAAGTGGCAGAGACCGTGGCAGTACACTAGTCATTCTTAAAATAAAATCACTGATTTAATAAACAAATCCCATAAATCATATCCATTAGGTATTCGGATAACACTAAATTTAGTATCTCAACGTACATACAGCGTCGCACATTACAATATCAATGGCTATTTGATAACTGCTAAGAGAATGGAATGTATTTACTATCCCTGTTTAATACAACTAAAACTATAACCAGAGAAATATAAACAACGAATTACTACAGGCCTAAAAAACGAATATAAAGATGAAAAAATACCACAACGGCATTACCGGAGATGGGACATTAAGAGTATGTTATAGTATACGCTTAAATTTACAAGAGAAAACGCGACTATATCATTCAACACAGAAAATGGGATCCATAAGAGGAGTAACTTTCTTATATTTTCTAACTGCTTTAGGAGTCAAATTATAATGACTCTCACGTTGCATATAAAACATATACAATACACATATTGATTTCTGATCGAAAATAAATTAAATCGAAAGGCTTTACAACCCAAATGCACTTTTTTTTTTATACTATCAGTTCATTCCAGAGGAGCACTGATAATAATATTCGTATATGTTTATGCCAATTAAGGAAGTAATAGTGGTAAATGTACAGAATACCTCGCGTTTCCCCAACCCCCGCCCAGGAATATAACGAATCCTCCATGTATTTACGGCACTATGAAGCACAGAACCGGTCACAGGATTCTGCACAAACACCCATGAAACAAAGAATAAGCGCTTTCCGTCCTGCTCCGAATACTTGGAGGATTCTTTGTGTTCCAAGGATGGAGTGGATATGGGAACAGTCCAGAGGGATCGCAGAGGGTGCAGTCCCCTGCAACATATAAAGAGGGTGTACAGCTCATCATATTTCCCTCGTATTTTACCCCGCATGTCGGTCGTAGGCGCCATCCTCCCGTGGAAGATTCTTTACATTCCAGGGCGGGCATTGGGGGTCGACAAACCCCACGTGAGATCGCAAGGGAGGCATAATTCCTAAACATGAGTAAAAGGGGGTGAGGGAATCCATTGATATCACAATCGTCATGATCAGTCGCGTATTTTACAAATACCGTAAAATAGGTTTAGAAATTAGTCATAATTCTTTAGTCACCCATCCATACAGAACGGTTTTCTCTGGTAAGGTCTTCGTTTTCTTTTACATATTTTTAAGACAAACTTTAAAAAAATATATTTCATGAAAATTGTTAACACTTAACTTATAAGTAATTTTTGAACTTTGAATACACAATCTTAAAATAAATATATATACCTTTAGATATATCCCTTATATCGTTAAAATTATAAAACAAGGCACCAGCTGATACTACTCATAAAACAAAAATATGACGATATCCACCACAGAGATACTGAAAGTTTTCCATCCGTTTCTATCTTTTGAAAATAAAGACAAACACAAAAAAAACAATTAACAATCTACTTTATCAAACTCATCTTCTTCTTTTTCTTTTTTTCTTGTGCGCATCCTAATGAATAAAATTCTTTTCAACTGTTCATATAGTCACTAGTAATATAATAATAACGAATAATAAAAATAATCATAACAATAACATGAAGTTTAACAATAAAACTAATAATAACAATAATAATAACCACACCAGCAATCATTATAATAATGACAATAACAATAATAATAACTATAATAATACTAATACTAATACTAATAATAATAATAATAACAACTCACGGACAATCTCTATCGATCCATCTATCCATTTCTGAATTTCAAAACCATCATAGACACCAAACGTCCTCAAGGCAACGTACCTGTGGAAAGAGAAAATAGTCGTAAATGATAAAGGAAAAAACATTACGTTCTTTGTTTAAAAAGTGGAAATAATACCTGATCTAGCCATCAGTAATAATATATACAATGGTTACAATACGATGATACTAAAAATACAACATTAGCGATAATAAGGTTCGTGACGAGGAAAATAATGAAGAAAAATTCCCTGAGATAACATTAATTATAACGATAACAATGATAATTACAGTAATAAGGATAACAATAGCAATGATTGCAAAAAAAACACAAAAACAACAATAATATAACTGAAAACAACAATAATAACAATACCATTACGACTTCTGAAAGTTAAAATTATTTACCTGAGTCTACCCTTTTCGTAAAACCGTTTTCTCTGAAAATGAACGCCACCTCGTATGGGAGACTAATGAAAATCATTTTACCTTAACGTTCCATGGATCGTT
>NC_061829.1:40176188-40181188 GCF_019202785.1 Penaeus chinensis
ATTGTTTTTCTTTCTTTCATTCTTTTTTGTGGCAGTGGCGATATAAGGGTCTGTTTTAGATGACTTTGAGGAGAAGGTCAGGGGAGGGGAAAGGAGAGAGGGAGGGAGGGAGTGAGGGATGGAAGGAGGGAGGGATGGAAGGAGGGAGGGATGAGAAGAGGAGGGAGGGATGAGAAGAGGAGGGAAGAGAAGAGGAGGGAAGAGAGAGGGAGGGAGGGAGGGAGGGAGGGAGGGAGGGAGGGAGGGAGGGAGGGAGGGAGGGAGGGAGGGAGGGAGGGAGGGAGGGGAAGGGAAGGGAGGGAGTGAGTGAGTGAGTGAGGGAGGGAGGGAGGGGAAGGGAGTGAGGGAGGGAGGGGAAGGAAGTGAGGGAAGGAGGGGAAGGGGAAGGAGGGAAGTAAGGGAGATAGATAGGGAGGTGCGGCGGGGAAGGGAGGGAAGAAGTAGCGAGTTTAACGAAATGTTTAGAAGCAATGTGTGAATTTGTGAAACTTGACTTTTTTTTATCTGACTTCTATTTATCGAGGTTTAGACGCGCGTAAAGCCCCCTACACATAGTTTGATTGGGGAGGGGGGTGGGGTAGATGACGTCATACACTCGCGAAATCCTCCACTACGAGGAATGCGCATTTTGGCATTTCAGAATTGATTTCGTACCCAACTCTGTCTCTTACGTAAAGTCTGAATGTCAAAGGATCGATGCCTGTAATTGGATGACTGTATTATGCAATAGGTAGTGGGGGTTTCCTGATTGTATTTCAAGATGAGTGTTATGTTTTCATTGTTGTAATTTTTGTTGTTGTATGTTTTTGTTGTTGTTGTTGTGTGTACATTTCGGAGTTATCTGTTGTATTCAGAACGAGCCATTGCGTTTTTGAAAGGCGGTGTTAATCTCCGAATGTTTATTCTTGTATCAGTGTTATTCTCATTATCAACATTATTTTTGTTTTTACATATTTATTCTGAGTGGCTTGATGTTTAGTTTTTTCGTTCTTCTTTTTTTTTCTTTTTTTCTTACATTTCGCCAAACAACATTCCTTTCAAGATGGTCGACTCGCCATGGTCACTTCGCGCCTTGCATATCGAACGTTCGCGCGGTGTGAAGGTCCGTCATTTCGCTTCGGACGGCGGCGGCGGCGGCGGCGGCGGCGGCGGAGAAAGGGCCAAAGGTCAGGGGTCAAAGGCACTCTCTGAACCCTCGTTGATAATGGCGTCCGTTTCGCTCGACAGGAAGCGAGCGGCACCCGAGTAGCGACGTATTTAAGGTACTCGCGGACATGCGCACACATGGGTGCTTGCCCGGACAGGTTTTTTTCGTGCGCTCGTCGGAAACATGCTGGGAAGCACGCGCACGCGTTCGCTCGCTCGCTCGCTCGCCCACTGACTCACTCTCATTCACTCATCCATTCACTCTCATTCACTCTCATTCACTCTCATTCACTCATCCATTCACTCTCATTCACTCTCGTTCACTCATTCATTCTCTCTCTCTCTCTCTCTCTCTCTCTCTCTCTCTCTCTCTCTCTCTCTCTCTCTCTCTCTCTCTCTCTCTTTTTCTCTCTCTTTCTCTCTCTTTCTCTCTCTCTCTCTTTCTCTCTCTCTCTCTTTCTCTTTCTCTTTCTCTTTCTTCCTCCAGACATGTATGGACGGTATGTCCAGGTATGGTCACGCCCCCCCTCCCCCTTTCACCTTCCCCGTAACGGCGCCTGTCACAAGGCCGTCACCTCCTCACTTGGCATACCTCTGTGACGTCACAGGAGCCGGAATCCGCACCGCGCACGCTGGAGAAGGGAACCGAAAACTTGGAACGCCGAGAACCGAAGATTGGTGATCGAGTGCTAAAATAATGAGCCGAGAACCACGAAATAGGAATGGAGGAGCAGGGGCTGGGAATCGGGTATCGGAACGGGAATTGGTAGTCGAGTGTCGAAATAATGAGAACTGATACATAGGAATTGGGAATGGAGACGCAGGAGCTGGGAATCGGAAATAGGAACGAACATTGGTAATCGAGTGTCGGAATAAGGAAAACCGAGTACTAAGAACTGGGAATGGAGAAAGCTAGAGCATGGGAATCGGGAATCAGGAATCCGGGGGTTTAAGCTGGAATCGGTAACCAAGGACAAGGAACCGGGGAATCGATGGCGGTAGAAGCTCAGCCCATTCTATTATTTAGTCAAGTATTGTGCGTGTGTCGGCGGGGTATGGTAATCCAGGTGATGGATAAATGCGTCGTTTTATTGCTTGGGGGGGCTCTTTCGTGCCCTTTCTTCTCATGTTTTCTTTCTCTTTTTATTTTCCTTTCTCTCTTCTCCTCCTTTCTTTTTCGTTCTTTTTTATTATATTTTTTTCTGTCTCTTATTCTCTTTCTTTCTTTTTTACTCTCTCCTTTTTCGCTCTCTTTGTCTTTTTCTTTTTTCTGTCTCTTTTTCTCATTCTCTTTCTTCTCACTTTTTCTTTTTCTTTGTTGTTTCCTTTCTCCTTTTTCTCTCTTTTTTCTCTTTTGTGTTTTCCTTCCTCTTCGCTCTTTTTCTAATTTCTTCCTTTTTTTTCCTTTTTTTCGTTCTCTTTCTCCCCTCCCTCGTTCTCCTTCTCCCTCTCCCCCCTACAGGTTGGATTCCCCCCTTCCCCCCTTCCTTCCTTCTCTTTCACCCCCTTCCCCGTCTCTCCTCCTTCTCCTACTCCCCCTCCCCATTCTTCCCCTCCCTATTCTTCCCCTCCCCATTCTTCCCCTCCCCTTCTCCCCCTCTCCCCTTCCGATCGCCTTCTCATGTCACCTTCTCCTTCTCTTCCCCTCTTTCCCCCTAGGTGGTCCTGTCCTCCCTTTTCTTTTCCTTTTTTTCTATTTCTTTCTTTCCTTTCTGTCATAGTCAGTTGTTTCCATTTTTTCACTTCTTTTCTCTTCTCCTACCCATTCCTCCCTCATTCTCCTTATTGTGGTTGGAAGTGAATGTGTGTGTATGATATATGTTTATACAATAATCTGTATCTATCTGTCTATACACACACACACACACACACACACACACACACACACACACACACACACACACACACACACACACACACACACACACACACACACACACACACACGCGCACGTACGCACGCACGCACGCACACCTACACACGCAAGAGACGGGGCGCGGAATAGGAGAGGCGGCTCGTCGTCACTCCCGGAGTCCTCGAACCGCACTTGACGCAGGATGGTTATCATGGGAGTGTTCCGCCCTGCAAGGGATGGGCGGCACGGGGGGGGGGGGGGGGGAGGGGGAAGAGAGGAGGGTATAGAAGGAAGGGGAGGAGAAGGGTGTGCGGGGAAGGGGAGGGGGATAAGAGGAGGAGGGCAGTGGGTTTGGGGAAGGGAGGAGGGTATGGCGAGGGGCGAGCGGGGAAGGGGAGGGGGGTAGGAGGAGGGGGCACAGGGTCTGGGGAAGGGAGGAGGGTATAGAATAGGGGAGGGGGCGTAGAGAGAGCGGAGGAAGGAAGGAGGACGGAGGGAAAAGGGGGAAGGGCATATAGCGAGGGGGAAGAAAGGAGGGCATAGAAGGAAGGCGAGGAGGAGGCATAGAAAGAAGCGGGGAAGGAGGAAGGAGGAGGGAAAGAGGGAAGGGCGTATAATGAGGGGGAAGAGAGAAGGGCATAGAAGGAAGGCGAGGAGGAGGCATAGACAAAGGGTTGAGGTGATGAGGTATAGAGAGAGGAGGGAAGGGGAAGAGAAGAGGGAAGGATTAAAATCATAGCGAAAACAGAGAGGGGATAAAGACATAGACGGGAGAGGTTGGCGTAGAGGGAGAGGTAAGGAAAAGGGGAACAGAGGGACAGGGAGTAAAGGAAGGAATAGAGAGGATGGAAAGAGGGATGAGGAAGAAAGGAACAGAGAGAAGAGAAGGAAAGGAGGAGGATTAAGAGTAGTTCAGACTGGATCTGTTAAGGGAGGGGGGGGGGAGGAAGGCGTCTAGGAAGATAGGGAGTGGGGAGAGGAGGAGAGGGGAGGGGTGCAAGGAAGGAGTGTTTTAGGATGTGTATGTCATGGGGAGGAAAGGGGGGAGGGTAGGGGAGGAAGGGGGAGTGGAAAGGACCTGTGGAAGATGAAAATTTTTTTATTCGTTTGTTTTGTTGGCACTTCTCTCTCCCGTTTCGGTTTCTTTCCTTTATTTATTTATTTATTTATTTATTTATTTATTTTGTTTTTCTTTTTTTGTTTTGTTTTGGTTTGGTTTGGTTTTGGAGAAATTGTACGATCTTTTGGGATATCGTGTGTGTGTGGGTGCGTGCTTGTGCTTGTGCTTGTGCGTATGCGTGCGAAAACCAAACGAGTCTAGAAATCCTAGAGCAAGAGGCTCGCGTGTGGCGTCTCTCGGCCTCGTCTCCGTTTCGTTCGTTTCGTTCGTTTCGTTCGTTTCGCTCTCGTCGGGGCGGCCTTTCCGGATTAGCGAGGTGGTCTTTGATACGAGGCCGAATTAGAAGCAAAGGTTGATAATGTAAGGCGAAAGAAAGGAAGGTAATATGATTGTAATAACATTTCGTGTGATTTCGTGAGTTCGTTTTTTTTTTTTTTTTTTTTTTTTTTTTTTTTTTTTTGTCGTGCGGGTCGATTCTGATTTCTGTAATTGTTGCCTGTGCGTATTACATTTATTTTTAGTTGTATTTTTCTTATCAGTGGATTATTTTTGATTCTCATTATTTTATTTTCTGGTCTCATCACTCTTCTTACTGCTATTACTGCCACTACAATTATTACTATTGATATTATTGCTGTAGCTCCTGCTTCTTCTTCCTCCCCTCTCTGAATCATTATCACCACCATCTTCCCCATCACCATCATCACCATCATCACCATCATCACCATACCCCCCTCCATCACCACCACCATCACCATCTTACCCCCCCATTCTCACCACCATCTTCCCCATCACCATCATCACCATCCCCCCTTCATCACCACCACCATCACCATCTCCCCCCATCATCATCACCACCACCATCACCATCTTACCCCC
>NC_061829.1:40186188-40188688 GCF_019202785.1 Penaeus chinensis
GCTCAAGTTCACTCTTACAGAGTCTCGTGTCACCCTGCTAGCAACCGTTTAAAGAATATCTATCACCCTGTTTCACCCTGTCCTGTGCCTCTTCCAGTATTTTCCTCACTCTGTTTCGATCTCCCGATTTATTCTAATTCTCGCTTTTGTTATCCATTTACCCCTGTTTATCCCTCTACTCTTCCTCTCGCCCTTGTTTTCTCCTCGGGTGTTCCTTTCACCCTACTTTCTCTCGAAAGCTCGATCCTCATCTCTGCCCCCCTCCCCTCCCCTCCCCTTGGTTCTCCTCTCGACGACGCTCATTTTAATCACATCCTGGACCTTGTAACCCCTCCCCCCTTCTCACTCCACCTGTTTCTTTTTTTTCTTCCTTCTATGTCTCTATTTTCTTCTCCATTCTCCTGCCTTCCTCCTCTCAAGTCCTTCTCCTCCTCTTCTTCTTCTTTTTCTTCTTCCTCCTCCTCCTCCTCCTCCTCCTCCTCTTCCCTCCCCCTCCCCCCTCCCCCCTCCCCCTTCTTCCTCCCTTCCACCCTTACTCCCCCTCCCCTTCCCCTTCCCCCTTCTTCCTCCCTTCCACCCTTCCTCCCCCTCCCCCTCCCCCTTCTTCCTCCCTTCCACCCTTCCTCCACCACCCCCTCCTGCGCGCGCGTGTGCCGGAGCCCCGCAGGTAGAGTGAGGTAGAGAGAGGTATTAACACGGTGTAATTATCATAACTTTCCCCCCCTCCGGCTCCCCCCCCCCCACCTCTTCCTCCCCTCTTCCTCCCCGCCGTCCCTCGTCCCCCTCCCCCCCCCCCTACCCTCCCCCTTGAAGTTCGTAATTCAGGCTAATCATCATCATCCCCGCAGTCGCCGACGTCATCATCGTCGTCATCGGTCGACTGAGATTTCGAACGGCCGTTATGGCGGTGTGTATGTTTTGCATGCGTCCTTGTACGTAAGTATGTGTGTATGTTTGCATATATATATATATATATATATATATATATATATATATACGTATATGTATGTATAATGTATATGTATCTATGTATACATGTATAGATATATACATTCGTGTACGTGTGCGTATGCGTGCGTGCGTGCGTGCGTGCGTGCGTGTATGTGTATGTGTGTGTGTATGTGAGTGTGTGTGTATGTGCGTGTGTGTGCATGCGTGTGCTGCGTGCGTGGGTGCGTGTGTGGGTGCGTGTGTGTGTGTGTGTGTGTGTGTGTGCTGTGCGTGTGTGTGTGCGTGTGTGTGTGTGTGTGTGTGTGCGTGTGTGTGTGTGCGTGTGTGGTGCGTGGTGTGTGTGTTTGTGTGTGTGTTTGTGTGTGTGTTGTGTGTGTGTTTGTGTGTGTGTTTGTGTGTGTGTTTGTGTATGTGTGTGTGTGTGTGTGTGTGTGTGTGTGTGTGTGTGTGTGTGTGTGTGTGTGTGTGTGTGTGTGTGTGTGTGTGTGTGTGTAAGGAAATGAGGTGAGAAGGAGATTAGAAGGAACAAGGGGAGAGAGACGAAAGGAAATTAAAAATATGGGAGGAAATGGGAAGAAATGAAAAAATAGATAAATAAAAAAGAGAGAGAGGAAGAGAGGGTGAAAGGCTATTTGTGTGTGTGGGGGGGGGGGAGAAAATCGAAAATCCAGTGGTTTTCGGCGATTAATTAGCTCCATCCGGAATTGATAGCGGGCTGATGGCGAGGTACGCACCAGGCACTCGTTTGTAACTGCGATCCATAACTGTTATTATTTTTTTGTGTGTTTTTAAATTTTAATCTTGTTTTATGGGATTTTCCGTTGTGTTTGAGGTTAATGGTTGCTTGTGGTGATGTATGTGTGGTTAGATATTGTGTGTTGGTAGGCACGTTGGTTGTTGGTTATAGAGAGGCGGATCGATAGATAAACAGGCGGATAGGCAGATAGAAAGATTGGCAAATAAAGCTGAATCGATTGATAAACAGGCTGATAGATGGATAGATCGATAGATAGAGACGGGTTGCTACCTAAAAGTTAGAGGGATTGATATATAGGTAGACATATAGATAGAATGAGACAGCTCGAACATAGGCCTATAGATTATATATAGATGCTTAACTGTGCGGAGGAATTTCTGTGTCAGCTAATCCAGGGGAAGATTTGGCATTCGCTAATCGACGCTGGGCTTGGTGTGTCCTGCCGGCCTTGAGGGAAGGGTCGAGGCTCGACACACATCTCTTCTCTTGGCGTCCTCTGCCTCTTCCTTCGTCTCTCTCTCTATCTATCTCTATCTCTATCTCTCTCTCTATCTATCTATCTATCTCTCTCTCTCTCTATCTATCTATCTCTCTCCCTCTATCTCTCTCTCTCTCTCTCTCTCTCTCTCTCTCTCTCTCTCTCTCTCTCTCTCTCTCTCTCTCTCTCTCTCTCTCTCTCTCTCTCTCTCTCTCGCTTTGCCCTTGAGGAATTGTTGGCATTTCTGTTGTATGTGGTTTGTTTGTTTTTTTGTGTTTCACATTCTCTCTTTCTCTCTCTCTCTCTGTCTCTCT
>NC_061829.1:40191188-40208090 GCF_019202785.1 Penaeus chinensis
CATCTCGTCTTATGTCAGCTCTCTCTCTCTCTCTCTCTCTCTCTCTCTCTCTCTCTCTCTCTCTCTCTCTCTCTCTCTCTCTCTCTCTCTCTCTCTCTCTCTCTCTCTCTCTCTTGCTCCTTTCCTCTTTTCTTTCCTCTCTTCTTCTCCTGTCTCTCTCTTCTCCTATTTTTGTTTTCATTTCTCTCTTCAATTCTTCTCGATTATTCTCTCCTCTCCTCTTCTCTGTTCCTTCTTTTCTCTCTCCTTCTTTTTTTCCTTTCCTTTTTTTTCCTTCCCCCTAACCATCCCCTACCCCCTTTCTCTTCCCAACCGCTACTTCCCTCTCTCCTCTTCTCCCTTTCGGGCGTGTGGGCGGTGGGCGGTGGGCGGTGGGCGGAGGGCAGACAAAAGAGCGAGGGCGGGGTGTCTTGCAAGGCGGGGGGACCTTTCAGAAGGGCCCGGCGGGTGTGTGGGTTTGGGGGGGAGGGGGAGGGAAGTGGGGGGGAGGGGGCGAGGAGAGGTGTGTGTGAGTGAGTGAGTGGATGTGAGTGTGTGTGTGTGTGTGTGTGTGTGTGTGTGTGTGTGTGTGTGTGTGTGTGTGTGTGTGTGTGTGTGTGTGTGTGTGTGTGTGTGTGTGTGTGTGTGTGTGTGTGTGTGTGTGTGTGTGTGTGTGTGTGTGTGTGTGTGTATGTCTGTGTGTGTGTATCTGTCCGTGTCCGTATGTTGATATTGGCCCTTGTATAACTTATTGAGAGAATATGCATGAACGTACTGTATGCATTTATTTCCTGTGTGTTCATATTTATGTAGGCATGTACGTATTTATGAATATATTTATAGCTTCAGTATTACCTTAACGACGCGAGGCTGGAGGCAAAGGGTCGCGTCAGGGTAATCCTGCGAACCACATTTTGTCCTTGTCACAGATTTCTTCCCTCTTGCTTGTTTTTAATGTTTTTTGTATTTTTGTATTTATTTGTTTGTTTCTTTATTTATTTATTTATATTTTATTTTTTCACCATGACGAGAAGACAAATTCAGATAACCGGTCTTGTCAAGTGTGTTTTTTTTTCTCTCTCTCTTTGAATCTTCTTCCATTTTTTTGAAAAGTTATCTACCCTGAGGACGGAGTCATAAAAAAAAGCAAGAAAAGTTTTGAAGTAGAATTGGCAGCCTTGGATCGTAAAGGTGGACAAACATCTGTCGGGATCGTAACTTTTCCCTTTTCCCTTTTCTTTGTCATTCCTCTTCTCTCCTTTCGTTTTCTTCGTTGATGTCTTTATTCTTGGGGATTTCTTCCTCTTCGCTTTTTTTTCTCCTCTTCTTGTTTTTTGGTCTGTTTTTTTTGTGTTTGTTTTCTTTTGTTTTGTTTTCTTCTTCTCCTTCTTCTTCTTCTTCTTCTTCTTCTTCTTCTTCTTCTTCTTCTTCTTTTCCTTCTTCTTTTCCTTCTTCCTTATGTATCTGATCCTTCTTTCTCCTTTGTCTTCTTCATCACCATTATTTTATTTTTCCTTTTTCCTTCGCCTGCCTCTCTTCCTCCTCCTTTTTTATAGGATCATTATCTCGTATCTCTAAACTTCTAGCAAGAAACGTGCTATTGAACAATAAATTTAGAAAGCTTTCTTTTAAATGAAATTTGAAATGTTTTAATATTGAAATATATATTGAAAATATTTCTTATTTAGAAATTGGAAATATTATTTATTTTGGAAGTAGTATATACTTCTGTTTTGTAAATATTATGTATTTATATTTTAGAAATAGCATCTATTTATATTTCGGAAATGCTATATATTTATATTTTGGAAGCATGATTTAAACATGCCTGGTTATATATTATTTTCGTTTATTTTCAATTATCGGTTGAATCACAACCGCATTTTGTCATGTGGATATCAGTGTCTTTCATGGGCCGACTTCTTTAAGTTTAAGGCCTTATTTAGTTTCTTAATAAAAGTCTATCGTGAGAAGGGAATCTCGAGTGCATTGTGTTTGCGCCGATGTGTGTTCCGATTGTGTTTGTGCACCATATTCGCGGTCACACATGGCTTTACATGCAAGATTCTCAGCGCTTTTCCCCGTATAGCTTGCATATGTGTGTGTGTGTGTGTGTGTGTGTGTGTGTGTGTGTGTGTGTGTGTGTGTGTGTGTGTGCGCGCGCGCGTGTGTGTGTGTGTGTGTGTGTGTGTGTGTGTGTGTGTGTGTGTGTGTGTGTGTGTCTGTGTGTGTGTGTGTGTGTGTGTGTGTGTATGGATGGATGGATGGATATATGGATATTGTTCTTTCATTCTCGCTTTCCTTTTTCTCGTCTCCCCTAACTCCCCCCCCCCCCCTCTTCTCCTGCCCATTTCTCCATTTCTATTGACATTTGTTTATTGGTGTTTTTTCCCTTCCCTCTTTTCTTCTTGGGTTCCCTCCGACAATGATCCGGTTGCCAGGCCTAAATGCCATTCATTCCTTTGCAAGCTCCGTCTCGGTCTCAGTCTCGTTATCGATCTCGGTTTCAGTCTCACTTTCGGTCTCACTTTCGGTCTCGGTCCCGTGTTCGTTTTCTAGATGTTGGGAATGATGTCTTTCGATTTTTTTTTTTTTTTTTTTGTGGATGTGGTGATTTGGTTGGCTGATTAGTTTATTTTTTTTTTACTTTCGTTTTGTTTAAGCTCTGTGTTCTTATCTCTCATAGTCTTTTCATTTCTAATTTTGTCTGCCTCTCTCTTCCCCACCTTTTCCATTTACCTTCTCGCATTCCCCCCTCCCTTTCCTCCGTAGCTAAGTCCCTCCATTCCCCTCCCGTCCCACCCTCCTTATCTACCCCCCTCCGACACCCCTCCCCTTCCTCCTCTGTCATCTATTCCCTCTGCTCCCCCTCCCATGCCTCTTGGTCACTACCCCCTCCCCTTTCCTCCTCCAATCCCCCTCCCCATCCCCTTTCTCCCCTCCCGTCTCCCTTCGACTCCCATTCCTTTTTCTCCCCCTCCCTCCCTCCCCCTCCCCCTCCCCCTTACACTTGCTTTGGCAGCCCCAGAACGCGGCGAGTTTCCATTGTCAGCGCCATCTACCGTGAGCATTTAATTACGAAGACAATGAAGTAATTGGCCCATTGATAATTGTTCCTTTGTTTGCATTTTGTTCGGGTAGATTGTCGTAGTTTGGCCTCGTTCTTTTTTTCCCTCACTTTTTTTCTCCGTCTTTCATTTTTTTGTGTATGAAAGATCTGTTGCTCGGTTGAATTTGTTTAGATGCATTCCTTCATGCTTCCTCTTCTTTTTTTTTCTTTTTTTCTTCTTCTTTGACTTCTTTCTTCTTTTCTTCTTCTTTCTTCTTTCTTCTTTCTTCTTTCTTCTTTCTTCTTCCTTTCTTCTTCTTCTTCTTCTTTTTCTTTTTCTTTTTCTTTTTCTTTTTCTTTTTCTTTTTCTTTTTCTTTTTCTTTTTCTTTTCTTCTTC
Source organism: Penaeus chinensis (assembly GCF_019202785.1). NCBI lineage: Eukaryota > Metazoa > Arthropoda > Malacostraca > Decapoda > Penaeidae > Penaeus > Penaeus chinensis. The sequence continues at coordinate 40,194,615 of NC_061829.1, forward strand.
TTCTTCTTCTTCTTCTTCTTCTTCTTCTTCTTCTTCTTCTTCTTCTTCTTCTTCTTCTTCTTCTTCTTCTTCTTCTTCTTCTTCTTCTTCTTCTTCTTCTTCTTCTTCTTCTTCTTCTTCTTCTTCTTCTTCTTCTTCTTCTTCTTCTTCTTCTTCTTTCTCTCCCTTTTCTTTGCTATCTGTTATTCGGACGTTCTTTTATTTGTCTTGAAAGGAATTAACTTTTTTTATTATATGGAGAAAGAGAAAAAGGGTTAGATATATGTACATATGTAATCTACGTGAAAGTGTGTTAGTTTGCACACTTACTGTAACTCACACTCAAGGGTGCTCATTCACTCACTCGTTCGCTCGTTCATTCAGTTTGCTCACGCCCTTCAGTTGTTTATCCACTCACTCACTTACTCGGTTCCCTAGGCACTCATTCATTCAGTCAGTTGGTAACTGTCACTTAATTATTCATTTTTAGTCCCCTCATTCATTCGCTGACTCACGCAAACGCAGTTACTCACATACTCTGTTACACTAACTTCAGTTTAAGCTTACAATTTGATATAATATCCCAATGCCGACGGGCATGACGTGTAGGTACGTGCTATGCTCACTGTGAGTACTTGTTTGATTGTTTTTACACATAGATGGCTACGCTTGTACGAAGTCACTAGTGAGCCAATTAGGAATACTGCCTGTCTCGCCCGTTTACCCTTTTCTTTGATTTACGAAAATATTTTACCTTATTTTTATATTTGCTGTTAGTAATGTTTATAAAATTATAGTAATTATAATGTTTATAATAAAGATATTACCATCGATATTCATAGCACTAGTAAGAAATATTTTTTTCCCGGTAATTCAAGTCAGATAAGGTCACAAGTTTTACTAATTGACTCCTTTGTGGCTAAGCACTAGCAGAGCCACTTATGTGCAGAGACATTTAAAAAAAAATATAGAAAATTAGCACAGCATTTTCCCCGGCGGCATTGAGATATGATATTGTTTAACTTAAAGTTTAAGCAAATAAGGGGGGGGGGGGGTGCAAAGGGAAAGGGGAGCTAAGGAAGTGCTCACTCGTTCATTCACTCACTTCCTCCTTCCCTCCCTCCCTCCCTCCCTCCCTCCCTCCCTCCCTCCCTCCCTCCCCCAGACTTCAAGTAGTCCTATATTATAAAGTGAAAAAAAGACTCGTGTTATATTTTAATACTGCGAAAAAAAATTTAGTTGGTGTCAATAATGGGTCATGGGTGGGAAGGGGATACTGATACAGGTAAATTGGGATAAATTATAAATGGTTGTGATTCAAATTTTGCTATTGGTATTGTAATTAACATATATCGTTTTTGTATTGATTGATTGGTTTAGTGTGTTTGCCACGGACCTAAAACGCACCTTTTTACTCTTGAGGTTAGCTTTCGAACTCAAAATAAGGCGCGATTGCTTGACTTGCCGTGTGTTTAGAAAGGAAAGTTGTGTGGGGAAAGTCTCGGCGAGGAGGTACCCCTTTCTACGCTGAACAGAAGTTAGTTACGGGGAATAATAAGTTTGGCAAAGTCTTTTGAAAGAGAGAGGGAGGGGGGGGGGTAAGGGAGAAGGAGAGAGAGGGAGAGGGAAAGGGAAAGAGGGAGAGGGAGAGGGAAAGGGAAAGGGAAAGAGGGAGAGGGAAAGGGAAAGAGGGAGAGGGAAAGGGGAAACCGGGAGAGGGAAAGGGAAAGTGGGAGAGGGAGGGAAAGAGGGAGAGGGAAAGGGAAAGAGGGAGAGGGAGAGGGAAAGGAAAAGAGGGAGAGGGAAAGCGGGAGAGGGAGGGTAAGAGGGAGAGGGAGGGTAAGAGGGAGAGAGGGAGAGGGACAGGGAGGGAAAGAGAGAGAGGGAGGTAAAGAGAGAGATAAACAGATAGAGAGAGACAGACAGACATACAGGCAGGCAGACAGACAGACAGACAGACAGACAGACAGACAGACAGACAGACAGACAGACAGACAGACAGACAGAGAGGACACTGTACTTAGGCGAAACTTACCTTAAGTATTATTGGAAGGGCGCTTGACAAAGGGCGTCCCGTAATTCTGTCAAAAGTTGTGTGTAGTTATTCATGTATTTGATTTTTATTTTGGAAGAGGAAAGGTTGGAGAAAATAATGTGAAGGATGTGAGAAACAGAGAGGAAACGATGAAAAATAGGGAATGAAAACAACCAATTTATATACTTTCTTAAGAAAACCATGCGAGGACCTTTTCCCTTTTTTTGTCGTTTTAATTACTTTCTTGGAATCGCTTTGACGAAGTGAACAGGTAAATGTGGCGGGACGGGACCGGAGAGTGTTTGCCCCTCAGCGCCTAGATCGCATTACGGGGGATAGAGGTGGAGGAAGGAGGAGGGGAAGGCAAGGGGAAGTAGCGGGGAAGAGGGGAAGGGGAAGGGGAAAGAGAGGAAAACGGAGAAGGGAAGAAGAGGATAAGGGGAAGGGAAGAAGAGGAAAATTGTGTAAGAGGGGCAGGAGATGAAGAGGAAGACGGGAAGGGAAAGAAGGGGAAGAGAGTGAGGGGAAAGAGAGGAAGAGGTGAAGGGAAAGGAGAGAAAGGGTGGAAGAAAAAGCAGAGGAAGGGAAAGAAGAGAGTAGAGAGGAGGGGAGCGGGTTGAAGAGGGGAGAGGGGAGCTAAGAAAGTACCTATTGACACACTCCTCGGGGTCACAGATCATTCTCAATTGACCTTCTTTATATGGGAGGGATATGCAGCGGGGGAGAAATGAGGGGGGGAGGGGGGTAGAGGCGTCCGAGTAGGCCTTGGGGGGAGGGGGGAGGAGGTGGGAAGGGAGAAGGGGGATTTTTGTTAATGCTGTTTTTTTTTCTTAGTATTATTGCTATTGTTGCGGAGAGATGTCGAAGAAAGACTAAGACGTGCTTGCAGACAAAAAGGGAAAGGAGAAGAAAGGAAGGAGAAAGGATAGGAAAGGATACAAATCAAAAGTACAAAAAAAAGGAAATAAATAGGGCCAAAACAACGTGAAAGGGAAGAGAGGGACAGAGAAACACATAGTAGAAAGCTTAGAAAGAGGAAGAAAGAGAGAGACAGACAGACACAGACAGAATAAAGAGAAGGAAGTGATCGCCCGGCGTTCCAGACACGGCATAACCTTGACACGGATTCCAGCCAGAGTGCCATTGGGGTCGGAGCGAGCGAGCCTAGCGGGGGAGTGTGCCAAGGGGGTGCCATGGGGAGTGCCACGTCGCTCCCGGTTAATGGCGCGATGCCGGGACTTGGGGGGGGGGGGGCAGGGGAATGGGCGGTGGGAGAAGAGGAAGGGAGGGGAGTGGGGGTTGGAATAGGGGAAAGGGGAGAAAGGTAGAGGGAGAGGAAGGAGTGGGGAGAAGGGGGAGGGAGAGTGGGGAGAGCCTGGAAGGGGAGTGGGAGAGGGAGAGGGGAAGAGGGGAAGAGGGGGGAAAGTAGGTCAATCAATGTTCCAGGAGAGGGGGAAACTAGCGACTGCGGGCGGGCGGGCTGGCGGCCGGGAGGCTTCCAGCGGGAGCTTTGAGCGGAAAGAGAGAGAGAGAGAGAGAGAGAGAGAGAGAGAGAGAGAGAGAGAGAGAGAGAGAGAGAGAGAGAGAGAGAGAGAGAGAGAGAGAGAGAGAGAGAGAGAGAGAGAGAGAGGAGAGAGGGAGAGAGGAGAGAGGAGAGAGGAGAGAGGGAGAGGGAGAGGAGAGGGAGAGGGAGAGGGAGAGGGAGAGGGAGAGGGAGAGGGAGAGGGAGAGGGAGAGGGAGAGAGGAGAGGGAGAGGGAGAGGGAGAGGGAGAGGGAGAGGAGAGGAGAGGGAGAGAGAGAGAGAGAGAGGGAGAGAGAGAGAGAGAGGAGAGAGAGAGAGAGAGAGAGAGAGAGAGAGAGAGAGAGAGAGAGAGAGAGAGAGAGAGAGAGAGAGAGAGAGAGAGAGAGAGAGAGAGAGAGAGAGAGTGTGGGGGGTAGGAGAAAGAAGGGATTGGAGAAAGGAGAGAGACAAGAAAGAGGAAGGGTACCAAGGAAGAAAATAAAAGAGGAAATGAAGGAGTGAGAACGAGAGAAAGAAGAGAGAAAACGAGGTAGAGTAGTAAAGAGAGAAAATAGAAAATAGTGATAGAGGTGAACAAGGAAAAAGAAAAAAACAGAAGATGAGATGAAAGTATTTGAAAGGGAAGAGAGGAGAACATAATAAATGATATAACGAAATGGAGAAAAGAGAAAGAGGAAAGAGTGTGGGACCGCGGAATAAGAGGGGAAAGCGAAAGTGGAAGTGGAAAGACTGGAGAAGAGAGAAGAACACAACGGAGAGAATACAATGGAAGAAAATATAAATGGACGACTAAGGAAGACGAAAGAAGAGAAGAAACGGGAGGAAGAGAAAATGAAACAGGGAGAAAAATATGAATGAACGATAAATAAGACGAAATAAGAGAAGATAGGGAAAAAGGGAAAAGGAGGATAAAAATATGAATGGACGAGAAAGGAAGAGGAAAGAAGAAAAGAAAGGGGAAAAGGGAAAGGGAGGAGAAAAAATATGAATGGACGAGAAAGGAAGAGGAGAAAGGGAGAATATGGAAAAGGGTGAGAGGGAGAAGGAGAAGAAAGGTCAGCCTCAATACAAACACCTGATGCCAAGAGCGATGCGCTGCCTGCGTCCCGTCTTCCGAGAACTGGAATGAACTGGTTTGCCTTTGGGAGGGGGGGAGGGGGCAGAAGGGGGAGCGGGAGAAGATGGGGGGGAGGAGGAGAAGATGGGGAGAAGGGGAGGAGAATAGGGAGCGGGAGCAGGAGAAGATGGGGTGAGAGGGGGGAGGTGAAGATGGGTGGAAGGGGGAGGAGAAGATTGGGGGAGAGGGGAAGGAGAATAGGGAGAGGGAGACGATGGGGGAAAAGAGAGTAAAGATGGGGGGGTTGAAGCGTAAGGAGGAGAGAAGGGGAAGGGGAGGAGGAGGAGTGAGACGGTGGAGAGAATGGGGAGGGGGAGAACCGGAAAATAGGGAGGAGGTAGAGGGGAAGATTTGGAAAATAGGGAGAAGGAAAGAGAGAGAGGTAGAAGAGGGGAGAAGCAGGGTATTAGAGGGAGAAGAGGGGTCGATCTTGTGGGTGGGGAGGTGAGAAAGGGAGAGACTGGGACATGGGAGAGGGAGAAATGGTGAATAGGAATGTATGAGAAAGAGAGGCGGGAAGGGAGGGTGAGGAATGGGGGAAGGGAGAATGGGAGGGGGGAAAAAGGGAGAAATGAAGATGTAAGAGAAAGAGAAGAAGGGGAGAGAGGGGAATCGAAGAGGGAAAGGAGGAGTAGAGAGAGAACCGATAGATTGTAAAAAGGAGGAGGGAGAAAGTGGCAAGGGATGGGAAGGTGAAGGAAAGCCAGTGAGAGAGAGAGAGAGAGAGGGGGGGGGGGGTAGAGGGGAAATTTGCTAAACAGACTCAAACTTATTTTGCAAAGTCTGTCCCCAGGAGAAGATAATGATAATGATGGTGTCAGTGACAATAATGATGATGTTGATGATGATGATGATGATATTAATGATATAACTCCTCACTTCTCCAGCATATAATTCATTGCAGGATCAATTTTACTTTAACAAGTTTACCCGAGAATCAGAGGAGTGGGGGAGAGGGAGGAGGGGGAGAGAGAGAGAGAGAGAGAGAGAGAGAGAGAGAGAGAGAGAGAGAGAGAGAGAGAGAGAGAGAGAGAGAGAGAGAGAGAGAGAGAGAGAGAGAGAGGGGGGGGGAGGAGAAGTGAGGGGGGGGGAGAGAGAGGGAGGGGGAGGGGGCTTTGGGCAAATGACAGACGTTATGATGGAAAGGCTAGTAGTAATAACGGGACATGTTTGATTTGTGGGACGATTGTGACGGAAATGGATATTGGCGATGAGTATATTGATAAAAAAGTAGAGTGAGTATAGTTGCGATGACAAAGAAACGAGCATTCGACTGGATATATATATATTTTTTAAATAGCTAGATAAGAAATACAGTAGGATTTTTTTTTTTTTTTTTGTATTATTATTATTTTTTGTTTTTGTTTAGCCAGATATTCCCATGCATAATTCGTAATGGAAATAGACGAACAGAAATATTTATCTTATACGGCTAAATTATCCTCTTCCCGTAAGCAAATTTTCGAGAGTAAATGTAAACAAATCAATCAATAATAATAAAAAACAAAGAAAAAATCGTTTGACAGTTATATGGTATCAATTTTCCTTATTTTTTCCTTTATTTATTTATTTATTTAATATTATTCTAATACGTTTAGTTTCTGATTGTTTTGCTTAGTTTGTTATACATGGCCTTTATTTGTTTACTAATGTTTTTTACGCGTTTATTTGTTCCACATGTCCTTATTCCTTTGAATTAGTTCTCGTAATTTTTCCGCATTTCTGTATTTGCTTGGTATCACTGTCTTTATTAATTGGTTGTCAGGCCCTCGTTTTCTTTTATCAGGCCGTGTATCTGTAATCAGCCATCCAATTAAAGTTGCCAAAAGTTGCCGTATTGATCGAATTAGATCCTATTTAGGCTTCTCTCAGTCGTGTGTCGTCTGGTCCAGGTAGGCCTATGTCCTTATCGTGTTGTCTCATCTGGGTAGGCCCAGCTTGTACATGTATTACATCGTTACATTGATATATCGGTGTGTATTTGTGTGTGCTGGTGGGTGAGGGATGTGTGCGTGTGCGTGTGTGCGTGTGCGTGTGCGTGTGTGCGTGTGCGTGTGCTTGCTATTGCCTGCGTGTGTGTGCGTGTGCGTGTGCATGTGTTGTGTGTGTGTGTGTGTGTGTGTGTGTGTGTGTGTGTGTGTGTGTGTGTGTGTGTGTGTGCAATGTTTCAGTTTTAATTATTTTAGCTAGGATTCTCATTTTCCAATAGTACAATCTACATTTCGACTTTCAAAAGTTGTTCTTCCTCTTAATGAGGGGATGGCAGGGGGGCGGCGGACAGGGAGGGGGGGGGGGGAGTTACAGATCGCGCAGACTGCAAACTGGACTGTCATCACGCGTGGTTCTATTCGCGTGACTGGGTTCACTGCCGTCTTTCTGGTGCAGGGAAAGAAGGGGGGGAGGGAGGGAAGGAGGGATAGGGAGGGAGGGAGGGAAAAAGGGATAGGGATAGAGAGGGAGAAGGAGAGAGGAAGAGAGGGAGAGGGAGAAGGAGAGTAAAAGGGAAACAAGAGAATGGAATATCTAATAAGAGAAGAGAGCGAAAATGGAGAGGCGGGAGGAAGATAATGAGATCAGAAGAAAAGAGGGGGGGAACAAAGAAAGGAGAAGAAAGAAAAGATAGGACAGAAAATAAAAACGAGCAAAAAAAAAAAAAAAAAAAAAAAATCTGGGTGCCGGTTGGGAAATGACTTCTCGGAATGAAGGTGTGTGCGCTCTTCTGTGTCTCTGTCAATGGATTGCGGTGCGTGTGTGTAACGTGCCTGCGGGGACACACAGGGAAATGTTTACGCGTGCTTGTTGTTTTATAATGGGGGGTCACACGTGGAGGTGCTTTCAGTAAGTTTGCTTGCTTACGTGCTTTAGCTTTGACACCCCTCCCCTCCCCTCCCTTCGTGCCTGAACTCCCCTTCTTCTTCGCCTTTCACTTCTTCCCTTCTTCCCTCCCTCCCTTTCTTCCCTTCCTCCTTTCCTCTCTACCTGCCCAGCCTTCGTGTCCGCCTCGCCCCCTCCTCGCCGCAGTGTGTGTCACCCTCTCTATGCACTGCCTGATTCAGAGACCCCCTCCCCCCCCGTGTCCTCTATCCCTCCCCTCTCTTCCCTCTCTCACTCCCCTCCCTCCACCTTTTTTCTCCTCTCCCCTCTGCTTGTCCCGATCCCTCGCTGCTGTGCGCGTTTCGCCAAGCACCAGCTGTTTGTTCTGCGTGAATTATTCATTTGTACAAACACCGCTCGCTTGTGTTGCGTCGAGCCTGCATCTGGGAGACTGACTGACTGACTGAATTTCCGTCTGTCTCACTCACTCTCTTTCTTTCTTTCTTGTTTTCTTTATTTCTTTCTTTTCTCGTTCTTCCTTCCTTCTTCCCTCCCTCCCTCCCTCCCTCCCTCCCTCCCTCCCCCCCCCCCCCCCCTCTCTCCCTCCCTCCCTTCCTCCCTCTCTCTCTCCTTCACTTCCTCCCTCTCTCTCTCCCTCCCTTCCTCCCTCTCTCTCTCCTTCCATTCTTCCCCCTCTGTCTCCCTCCTGCTTATATCTGGTTATCTGATGTCATGGTCGAATATGTTCTATCCCATCAAAGTTCACTCTATTTTCGAATTGGCTTGATCATTTTTTTAAGGATTTCGAGTCCTTCCCTTCGCTTTTTGAGTCACTACTTCTTGACCGTCCTGCCTGATAGACCTGATAGACTTCCTCGCGTGTATTAACTGGTGCTGCTGCCCTGCAGGTGGCTTGATCGACCCTCATTTGCGGGCTTTGGGTTTAATATTTGATGTTCATGTCGCCAAACACTGCACGGGAGGGTGAGGGAGGAGGGGAAAGGGGGAGGGTGGGAGGGAACGAGGGGGGAGGGGGAGAGGGAAAGGGGGTAAGGGGGAGGAGGGTGAAAATGGGGGAAAGGGAGGGAAGGGAGAGGATCACGAAGGGGGAGCGGGGAAGAAGGGGGAAAGGTGTAGGGAGGGGAGAATGGGAGGGGAGGAATGGGGGAGGAGGACATTGAATGGCAGCGGCGGCACTTGCGTGGGCGTTGGGCAGAGCGGATGACAAAATCGATACGGATGGGGCACGCGATAGGGAGAGAAGAGGGGGAAAGGTGAAGGGAAGGTAACGAGAGAGAGAGAGAGAGAGAGAGAGAGAGAAGAGAGAGAGAGAGAGAGAGAGATGAGAGAGAGAGAGAAGAGAGAGAGAGAGAGAGAGAGAGAGAGAGAGAGAGAGAGAGAGAGAGAAAGAAAGGAAAATCGAGAGGTGTATAGGGAGGAGAGAATAGGGTGGGAAGGAGTGACGATGAGAGGGGGAGGGATGAGGGAGAGAGAGAAGGAGGGGGGAGTAGGAAGGGGGCAGTAGAGAGGGGGAGGGATAAGGGAGAGAGAGAAGGAGGGGGGGAAGTAGAGAGGGGGGGAGAGGGGATTCAAGGACTTCCGGGGCGAGGCTGTTCGCCGAGGGGAGAGAGAGATCAAGCAGGTGGTCTTCAGGTAGATGTATGGAGGGGAGAGGGGGAGAGGGGGGGAGGAGGGGGAAGGGGAGATATGCTAAGTCTTTTCATGTGCGTTAATCAGATAGAAATGGAAAGAGATAAAGAAATAAAGAGAGAGATGGAGAGATAGAGGGAAATGGGAAAATAGGAAGGAACAAACAAAGTCGGAGACAGGCAGACAGAAGTAGAGGGAAAGAGTGAGGGAAACAGACAGACGCAGACGCAGACGCAGACACAGACAGACATAGACACAGATAGACAGACAGACAGACAGACAAAATTAGAGGGAAAAGAAAGATAGAAACAGATAGACAGGAACAGACAGACCGACAGGAAATAGAGGGAGGGATAAAGCAGAGGCACATCCTCCGTGCGCCGCGAAGGATTTCCGTCGGAAGGGCCTCCAGAGGACGTCCGCGGTGTCGGATGCTGCTCTTTAGACCTTGTTTCGTTATCTTGGCTCTCACGTTTCTCTCTCCTTTCTTTTTTCTTAAAATTCGTTCTTTATTTTTGTTTTTTCTTCTCCTATTTTGTATTCTATGATATATTAGGTATACTATAGAAAATATCATATTAGATACAGGTAACAGTAGAAGAATAAATTGATGAATGCATAAATAGATGGATCAATAAATGAATTAAAAAGTTATAGAAATAAACAATAGGCAGGGAATTGATCTCGCAAAAGGTTCAATTATTTGAGGAGTTCCCCCTAAATAATTATATATTATATTTTTTTTGTATTTAAGCGTACATTTGCGTAACGAAAAGGTGGGGGGGGGGGTCGCGTTCGAGCTTTTTTTTTTTTTTTTTTTTTTTTCCTTTTTAGGGGAAAAAATTACATCCTTATTAAATGAATCACCTGGTGATGTACAAGTTCCCAGGTACTTAGCAACAACGAGGCGGGGCAGGAGGGTAAGGTGATGGGGAGGGGAGGGCATGAGTGGAGGAGTGGGAGGATGGGGGGGGTGGATTATATTCCGGTTTGATTACCCGTAATTGGCCAATCCTATTTGTTTTTGCGCTTATCCGATCGATTCCCGGCGGTGCTTTATATCCGGGTTTGAGTAGCGATGGTCTGATATCCGTCGGTGATATTGTTGTCCTGTGTGGAGGGGGAAGGGGGGGAGGGGAGTGGGTAGGCCTATCTTGCTCTCCTAATTGCTGATCCTGTTGCCTGTGTGGTTGTCTTTCTTTGTTTATTTTCTCGTCTGTCTTTGTGTCTTTTTTTTATCATTTTCTCTTTCTTTTTCTCTCCTTTTCTCTCTCCTTTCTCTCTCTCTCGCCTTTCTCTCTTTCTCCCTCCTTACCTTTCGGCTTTTTTTTGCTTTTTTTCTTTTCTTTTATTTCCGTTTGCGTTTTCCTTCTCTCACTTCGTTGATTCTCTTCTTTCCTCCTCTCGATCACTTTCTGTTCTTGCGTTTCTTATTTATATTTTTATTTATCTGTTGTTCTTGTTTTCACCATGGTCTCTTCGTGATTTCTTTAAACGTCATTATCTTTATTATTTTGCTCTTGATGTTGTAATCTATGTTTAGTTGTTCGGCTGTTGATATTGTAATTGTTATTGTTACTGTGGTTATCATTTTAAATTTTTTTGTTATATTTTTTTCGTCACCATTAGTAGCTGTTTTCATTATCACGATCATTATAATAACCCTTAATAACATAATATTATAATAACAACTTATGTTTCCCTGTTACTAAGGATCATTATTATTTCGATTAGTTTGGTTGAGCAGAGTTCGCGTGCAACTTTGACCCTGTTGCAATACCTGGAAGCTGCCGTGGCATGTTGCATGTTCCCGAGTTTCGAATTATAAATAAGAAATAAAAAAATAAAATGGGGATTCTCTTGTGATTTTGTTTTTGTTTGCTTTTTGTTTGTTTTGCTTTAGTTTGGTGTGTGTGTATTTTTTTGTTATTTTTGTTTGTTATGTTTGTATTTGTATTTGCTTGTCTTTTTGTTTTTTTGGAAAAATGCGAGAGAAATGTTTTTTTTCGATTGGGGTAATACTGATGGCAATAGTATCACTGCAATTAGTTTTATTTCTGCTTCGACCCTTTCTGTATGACTGTCGAAGATGTCAGCTGTGTGTCAGCCGTGTGTCAACTATGTGTCACCCTGCCAACTTATCCAGCGATCGCCCCCCCCCTCCCCCTCCCCCTCCTGAAACGAAGCTGTCATTTCGTCCCCAACACTTCGCGTCAGTTTTGAAGGGGGGGAAGGGGAAATAGAGAGAGGGAGTGATCAGAAACAGGGCGGAGAGGGAATAGTGGGGAAGAAGAGAGAAGGGGGAGAAGAGAAGAGAAGGGAAAAAGGGGAAGAGGGGAAGATAGCAGGGGGAAGAAGAGGGGAGAAAGGGGGGGGGGGGTTATAGAGAGAAAAGGTGCGAGAGGAAGAGACCAGCGATAGTGATTGACAAATAGATTGTCCCTCCTTCCCCTACCTTTCCCTCAGTTTTCTTCCTTTACCCTCTCCCTTCTCCTTTCTTACTCCTACCTCCCCCATCTATTTGTCTCCCTACCTTCTCCCCTCTTCCCCCATCTCTTCATTCATTCCCCTCTTACATCCCCCAACTATTTGTCCCCCCCTACCCCCTGCCCCTGTTCTCCCTCCTCCACCCCACCCCTACCCCACACCCCCACCCCCACCCCCACCCCCACCCACATCCCAGTAAAGACCGATCTGAGTCTCCCTTATTTCCCCTCATAGAAGTAAGGGCGTGGATTCAACCGAACGCGTTGGAGGAGCCCTCATCCGCGTCCTTTTGAACGCTCTGGATGCCCAGGGTGACAGATCGGTCGCACGTTCGCGTCAAGTGGTCGGTTTTCGGGGAGAGGCGCGTCGGGATAGGCTATGAGACGGGCGGGTGGGCGGGCGGGTCGGGAGCGGTCGGGTTGTGATTGATTTTTGATTATAAGGTCGGCGCTAATTCGGGTCTTCCGGGTTATCGGCGTTCCGTGTGTTGGGTGGGGTGGGGGGGGGGGGATACACCTCTGGGATGCATTTTGGGGAGAGGTTGGGTTGATCGGTTGGTGGTCTCCGTGTTTGCCTGCCTGTCGGTCTGTTTCTTTCTCTCTCTTTCTTTTATGCCTTTCGCTTTTTTTCTCGTTTTCTCCTTTTCTTATCTCTCGTTTATCTCTTTTTGTCCTTTTCTCTTTCTCTTTCTCTTTTCTCTTGTTTCTGTTTCTCTTTTCTCTCGATTCTCTTTTGTCTTGTTTTTTTGTTTTTTTCATCTTTCTCTTTTCTTTCGTTTCGTTTCTCATTCTATTTTCAATTTTTTGTTTTGCTTTACTTTTCTCTTTTCTCTTTCTTTCCTATTTTTTCTCTGTATTTCTCTCCTCTCTTTTTCTGAACGAGAGAAAACTAGTAGAGGGAGAGGGATAGGGAGAGGGAAAGAGAAGTGCTGACAGACAGACTGACAAACAGACATTAACAGAGACAGACAGCGGGAGACAAGGAGACCGTTTCAGCATCTCTCACTAGTCTCTTCTTCTGTATCCTTCAGTAGTCCTTCTATAAACCCGAAGGAGGTCTGTAAGTTCCTCGTCGCGCCCCGTGTTGTTCCTCCCGTGCTTGAGCGATGACGCAATCGGGTCGTCACTCTGCACTCGCGGGTCAGAGGGAGAGGGAGGGGGGAGGGAGGGAGGAGGGAGGGAGGAATGGAATGGAATGGAAGAGAGAGAGAGAGAGAGAGAGAGAGAGAGAGAGAGAGAGAGAGAGAGAGAGAGAGAGAGAGAGAGAGAGAGAGAGAGAGAGAGAGAGAGAGAGAGACGCTCACATTCACTCACAAGGTAGTACTGATGTGGCTTGGGGGGGAGGGGATCATAGGAGGGAGGGTCGTCGTAGGGGTGGAGGAAGGGGGTTGGGGGAGGGGTGTCGTGGCACTGTGGCATTCTTGTGGTGGTTGAAGCTGGAATTTCGATTTTTTCTTTCTGTCTTTCTTTCTTTCTTCCTTGCGGGTGTGAGTGTCGGTGTGGGCGAGTGTGTACGTGTGTATAATAGGTCTGTGTGTAATTGTTTGTGTACCTTTTTCTATTCTTTTCTTTTTCTTTATTTTTTTATCTTTTCTTTCTTTCATTTTTTTTTACAGTGCCACGTTTTCGTCTCGAGTTTAACAGTGATGTCCCCTCAGAAATCCCTGTGGTGTATAGCCCCATCGATTCCTGAACAGACGCATTAAGACTAAAGTGGAGGATCTATACATAGCCCATACACGTTTGTTTATCGAGTGAAGTATCCGTCTTTTGCATTCTCCACGCGGGAAAGATAGTCAATGGAGTGTGATGTATGGCTGTGATATGGTGCGTTGTGAGCCTGCTTGTGCGTGGGGGGTGGGGGGGGAGGGG
>NC_061829.1:40218190-40220690 GCF_019202785.1 Penaeus chinensis
CTCTCTCTCTCTCTCTCTGTCTCTCTCTCTGTCTCTCTCTCTCTCTCTCTCTCTCTCTCTCTCTCTCTCTCTCTGTCTCTCTCTCTCTCTCTCTCTCTCTCTCTCTCTCTCTCTCTCTCTCTCTCTCTCTCTCTCTCTCTCTCTCTCTCTCTCTCTCTCTCTGTCTCTCTCTCTCTCTCTCTCTGTCTCTCTCTCTGTCTCTCTCTCTGTCTCTCTCTCTCTCTCTCTCTCTCTCTCTCTCTCTCTCTCTCTCTCTCTCTCTCTCTCTCTCTCTCTCTCTCTCTCTCTCTCTCTCTCTATCTCCCTCCCTCTCCCCCCCTCCCTCCCTCCCTCCCTCCTTCCCTACCATCGCTCGCATTGCAAGGGAACCGAAGGCACAGTGACCGTATTGCAGACACCTGAGGCACGCCCATCTTTGCAAACCCTGCATATCCTGTACCCTTTCATATTCCATGCTATCTCTTTGCATCGTCTGCTCTCTACCCTCGTCCCCCCATCTTTCTCTCTCTCTTTTTTTACTTTGCTTCCGTTTTCCTCCCATTTTGTCTTCTCTTCCTTCTTTCTGCTTCCGTTCGTTGGTCTCTTTCCTTTTCCTTTTTTGTTTGTGCTTTTTCTTTTCTTTTAATTGCATATAGTGCATGTATATGTGTGTATACATATATTTATGTATATATGTGTATGTCCAGCCACCCTCCCACCTTCCCTCCCTTCCTCTTTCTTCCTTCCCTCCCTTCCTCTTTCCTTCCTTCCCTCCCTCCTTCCTTCCTCCCTCCTTCCTTCCCTCCCTCCTTCCTTCCCTCCCTCCCTTCCTCCTTCCTTCCCTCCCTCCCTTCCTCCTTCCTTCCCTCCCTTCCTCCTTCCTTCCCTCCCTTCCCTCCCTTCCTCCTTCCTTCCCTCCCTTCCTCCTTCCGTCCCTCCCTTCCTCCATCCGTCACTCCCTTCCTTTATTCCTTCCCTCCCTTCCTTCCTTCCCTCCCTTCCTTCCTTCCCTCCCTTCCTCCTTCCTTCCTTCCTTCCTTCCCTCCCTCCTTCCTTCCCTCCCTCCTTCCTTCCCTCCCTCCTTCCTTCCCTCCCTCCTTCCTTCCCTCCCTCCCTTCCTCCTTCCTTCCCTCCCTCCCTTCCTCCTTCCTTCCCTCCCTTCCTCCTTCCTTCCCTCCCTTCCTCCTTCCTTCCCTCCCTTCCTCCTTCCGTCCCTCCCTTCCTCCTTCCGTCCCTCCCTTCCTTCCTTCCCTCCCTTCCTTCCTTCCCTCCCTTCCTCCTTCCTTCCTTCCTTCCTTCCCTCCCTCCTTCCTTCCCTCCCTCCTTCCTTCCCTCCCTCCTTCCTTCCCTCCCTCCTTCCTTCCCTCCCTCCCTTCCTCCTTCCTTCCCTCCCTCCCTTCCTCCTTCCTTCCCTCCCTTCCTCCTTCCTTCCTCCCTTCCTCCTTCCTTCCCTCCCTTCCTCCTTCCGTCCCTCCCTTCCTCCTTCCGTCCCTCCCTTCCTTCCCTCCCTTCCTTCCTTCCCTCCCTTCCTCCTTCCTTCCCTCCCTTCCTCCTTCCTTCCCTCCCTTCCTCCTTCCCTGTTATCCCATCCTCGCGTCTCTTTCTCCGCCGGATGTCCCAGTAACCGGATCAAGCCGATGAGCAAAAGGGAGTCTTTTCTGTTTTGTGTGAGTGGGCGGGGCCGACGTAGCTACTAGCATAGTCCTAGTTCCTCTTCTGCTTAACTAGCTTCCTCCTTCGCTCGTCGGATAGTTCCTTCGTCTATGGCTAGTTCGCTCGTCAGATAGTTCCCGTATCTATTGCTAGTTGTTCTTGACTTCTCTTTCCTATTGCTTGGTCTCCCTGAGCTCTCTTGTTAGTTTTCCATGAACTCTCTTATCTATTTCTAGTTCTCCCTAGGCTCCTTATCTACTGCTGTTTCTTCTTACAGCTAGATCTCCAATCCTACTTATACCGTAGGGAAATTAGTCACGTATCCGATGACTAGCTAGATTTTCTCACTCTTCACATAACTTGCTGATTGCCCTCCGTACAACTATATCTCCTCTCTTTTTCTCCTCTTCCTTTTCCTCTTTGCTCTAGCTATCTTCCATTCGCAGCTTTCTCTCCTTTCCCAATTATCTCCCCAATCACCCACCTACCTCTCCTCCCCACCTACTTCCCCTCCTCACCTACTTCCTCTCCCCACCTACTTCCCCTCCCCACCTGTCTCCCAGCCACCTCCCCTCCCCCACCTGTCTCCCCTCCCCCTCCACCTATTCCCCCTCCCCCACCTGTCTCCCCTCCCCAGCCACCTCCTCCCCCCCCCACCTATTTCCCCTCCCCATCTCCAGAGAGTGCAGGTCCCCTCACCCATCTGAATTAGCGTCTCCCCTCGTTTCCTGGGCGACACGTCTTGTTCCGCTTCCTTGAGATAAATCTTATTTCCCCTCGGTGGTCATTTTTTGGGGAAAGACCCTTGTTTTTAGCGTTTCTCTGGAATTTCTATTTTCATTCGTTTGTTTGTTTGTGTTTGATTTAA
>NC_061829.1:40228878-40233878 GCF_019202785.1 Penaeus chinensis
CCTCCTCCTCCTCCTCCTCCTCCTCCTCCTCCTCCTCCCCCTCCTCCTCCTCCTCATCCTCTTCCTTCTCCGCCTTTTTCTCACACCTCTTTGCCCCGTTTAACCATCGTTTCCTCCTCCTCCTCCTTCTCCTCTTCCTCTTCCCTTCCCCTTCCCCATTTACTCGCCTTGTCTTCTTCCTCCTCTTCCTATTCCTCTTTTCCCTTCCCCTCCCCTTCCCTCCCTCCCTCCCTACCTACCTACCTACCTACCTACCTACCTACCTACCTACCTCCCTCCCTCCCTCCCTCCCTCCCTCCCTCCCTCCCTACCTACCTACCTACCTACCTACCTACCTCCCTCCCTCCCTCCCTCCCTCCCTCCCTCCCTCCCTCCCTCCCTCCCTCCCTCCCTCCCCTCCCTCCCTCTTTCTCCCCCCTTCACCCCCCCCCCTTTCAATGCACCTGATACGTTGTTCCAGATTTACACGTCTTCCCACCTGATTTCACCTGATTCACCTGACCCCCACGAGGAACAATTAATCAGTCAGTCAGTCAGTTAATCAGTCCGTCAACGAGGTGGACTGGGAGGAGACGCGTTGGAGGCAGCATTATCTTGGGGGATTTTTAGATAGGATTTTATTTATAGCTTTCGGATTTTATTAACGTAGGTAGGTCGTGGGGGAGGGGAGGGGGGATGGTGGGGGTCGTGGTATTGTTTTGTTCTTGTTTTATGGTAGTCTATGGTGTTTTTTTTTGTTTTTTTTGTGGGGGGGCATAGTGTGCTGGTGTGTATTTTGAGTGTGGGTTTAATTTTGGTAGTTTTGTCGGTGGAGTTTTTTTGAGTTCTGGAAGGGGGGGGGGGGGGGGGGCATTGAGGAGATTGGTGCGGGGAATGGTGGCGTTCGCACATATATGCACGCGCACACGGACTCTCTCTCTCTCTCTCTCTCTCTCTCTCTCTCTCTCTCTCTCTCTCTCTCTCTCTCTCTCTCACACACACACACACACACACACACACACACACACACACACACACACACACACATACACACACACACACACAAACACACACACACACACACACACACACACACACACAAACACACACACACACACACACACACACACACACACACACACACACACACACACACACACACACACACACACACAAACACACACACACACACACACACACACACACACAAACACACACACACACACACACACACACACACACACACACACACACACACACACACACACACACACACACACACACACACACACACACACACACACACACACAAACACACACACACACACACACAAACACACATACACACACACAAACACACACACACACAAACACACACACACACACACACACACACACACACACACACACACACACACACACACACACACACACACACACACACACACACACACACACACACAGAGGCGCACACACGCACACATAGAGGCGCACACACCTACATGAACATTGGTGTTTTCGAAATTCCATATTCGATACTTCGAGTCCGGCGGTACTAAAAAAGTTTGTAATGTTTTCGAGGCAGCATAACGTAAATATTTCCCCGTGGTTAAAAAAAAAAAAAGACAAAAAGAAAAAATATGTACCTGGCAGCCAGCTTGGGAAATGAAGGTGAGAGAGAGAGAGAGAGAGAGGGAGGGAGATGGGAGAGTGGAGAAGGGAGGGAGGAAGGGGGAACGAGAGAGGGGGAGGGGAGGAAGGGAGAGAGGAGGATAGGGAGAGGAAGGGAGGAAGAAGGGGAGAGGAAGGGAGGAAGAAGGGGGGGAAGGAGAAAGTGAAGGAAGGAGGGGGAAGGAAGGAAGAGGAAGGAAAAGAGAGAGAGAAGGAAAGAAAGAGGATGGGAAATAGGAGAACGAGAGCGAGAGAACGAGAGGGAAATGGGACGCACAGACAGATAGACAGAGTTGGGTAAGATTAGACTTTCTAGTGATTCCATTTAATGATGAATTTCGCTACTTATTTGCATGCCGTAAACATTACATTAGAGCGGATTGCGACGATGGCATTATTCTTTAGCAGTGTGATGGCACGTTGCAGGTTCAGATTATTGAGCAACATGACATGAGACTTAAAATTGTCCTTTCAATAAAAGTTACGATGATTTGCTCTCAACTGGGTACGTAAAATATAAGAAAGTAATGACATGTGATGTTTTTTTTATGGTTACTCGAAAAAAAAGGCGAAGTAGATGAATAATTCGTATTTTTTCCTTGACTGAAGTAGATAGAAATGAATAAATGAATAATTAATGGGTAAAGGCAGTTTTCTGTAAATTTTACCTCCGCAAGGGGTCAGTTAAATCATTAAATCGTCGAATGAATAAAAAGGTGAATTAGAATAAACAAAATATGTAAAATGTGGTGCGATACCCAGTCTATGTCAGTGACTCACCGCAAGCAGACGAAAGCAAGCAGACGAAAGCTGTATAGAAAACGTATTCCTTCGGAGGGAAAGAAAACGCAACCTCTGGTGAAAATAGTTATGCATAAACAAATCAATAGAAAACCAGTAGGATTCACACTATTTTTTTTTTCCACTACGATTTAGTTAAGGAATGTTTGAATCCTCTTCAGGTGGGCAGGCTGAGATGTAACGGGTTTTAAGCATATTTATTTATTTATTTTTATTTAGTTATTTTTATATTGTTTTATTTCTTATTATTTTATTTGTTTTCTGGCATAAGTGGGTGAAATCTCTCTCTTCATCTCCTCTGTCTTTTATTTTCTGTTCGTTCGTTCTCCTGTCTTTTTTTGTTTTTTGTTATTTTCACTTTTAACTTTTCCTCTTCCCCTTCACTTTTCTCTTCCTCTTTCCTCTGATCGCTTTTCGTCTCATTTTTTCTCTTCTCGTCTCCCCTACATTCTCTCCCTCCCTCCCCCCCTTTTTTTTTTCTCTCTCTCTCTCTCTTTCTCTTTCTCTTTCTCTTTCTCTCTCTCTCTCTTCTCTTCTCTTTCTCTTTCTCTCTCTCTCTCTCTCTCTCTCTCTCTCTCTCTCTCTCTCTCTCTCTCTCTCTCTCTCTCTCTCTCTCTCTCTCTCTCTCTTTCTCTTTTTCTTTCTCTCTCGCTCCCTCCCTCCCCTCCCCCTCCCTCTCTCCCTCCCCCTCCCTCTCTCCATCTCTCCATCTCTCCCTCTCTCCCTCCCCTCCCTCTCCCCCTCCCCCTCCCCCTCCCCCCCTCTCTCCCCCTCCCTCTCTCCCTCTCTCCCTCTCCCTCCCTCTCTCTCGTTTTCTGTCATTTTTCCTTTCCCTTTTCCCTCTCTTCTCTCTCCGTGTGGGCGAATGTCCACGCGGAGGACGGACCGAGCGCGGCGCGAGAGGCGATGTGGAAGCGAAGGAGGAGCGAGCTGGGTGGATGCTGGCGGTGGAGGGAGAGCGCGCGGGCTTCGGTGTGGGTTGATGCTGCAGTCACTGGCCCGAGCTCAGACGCAAGCAAGGAAGCAAGCAAACGCACCTGCATGCACATCCCGTCGTTTTCCGAATCATTTGATCCTCTCCGAGCTCGGGATCGGCGGCAGGTGGTGGCTCGAGGGGGCATGGGGGAGGGGGGGTGGGGTTGGCTGCGTCTGTCTGTCGGGCTGTTGCTGCTTATCGCCGTTTTCTCCTGCATGATGAAGATGGAGGAGCAGGAGGAGAAAAAAAAATTGGTCTGAGAGGAGTCGAAAGCGCGCGTGCGTCGTGGGGACGGGGTGGAGGGGGAGGAGGGAGGGATGGGGGAGGGCTAGGGAGTCGAGCCCTCCCGTATCCCTCTATCACTCCTCTCTCCATCCTCTCCCATGGAAGGAGAGAGAGAGAGGGGGGGGGGTAGGGAGGGCGGTAGGGAGGGCAAAGGGAATAGGTAGGACGGGGGGAGCAGGGGTGAGGCGAGGGGAGGGTCTGGCCGGGCCCTCGCTGGTGCGCCTCTCTGACTCAGCCCCTGTCAGTCGTCGCCAGCGAGTGGTCGCGGGTGGACGTGTGTCTTGAGCTCTGTACCCGCGCGTGGCTCAGCTTGGAGGCTTCAACCATGAGTGAGGAGAGCGGCCACTTGTTCGCCCCCGTCTGCCGTACTGCGCGTTTCTGTGAGCGATTCCCCATGGATGGATAGTTCGTGTTTTGCAACGAAGGGAGAAGAGTGCGTGCGCGGTGATTAGAGGATCGAGTGTGTGTGTTTGTGTATATAGTTGAAAGAGAGGGCTTCGGATACTGTCGCCCAAGAACAACCCTCCGAAACACGCATCTTTATTTGGTCGGCCCGCGCGGATTTTCGACCTTGCAAGCCCGTGCAATAAGGAGGGCACCGCGGAGGATATTTGCAACCAAAGATTCCCCTCTTGAGAGAAGGGAAAGAAAATAAAGATAAAAAAAGAGAGGCTGCGCTGAGTCCATGTGAGGGACACAGACAGCAGTCGTCGCTTCTTCCATTCTAGTCACACTCAGCGGGAGTAGTCAGCAGGCAGAGCAGGTTATCCCTCTCTCCCTCCTCCTCTTTGCCGCCCACCTGTGCAATTTACACGCCCGCGTTTCTCTAGTCAACACCCACCACGCCCATCAGAAACTACCCCCCACACGCCCCATATCTCCTCGAGTACCCACACGTCTCCCTCAGCCTCACCTTGAGTGTATCCCCGCGTTGATACGTCGAGTGTGCTCCAAATATTCTAGTCTCTCCTTCTCTTTCGACGAGGAATTCAAGAAAGGAGAAAAAAAAAAAATAGGAACCGAATTGCTTTGTGTAATAGATTAAATAGTTTATGATTATAGATAAGAGAGATATTATAGTTAAAACTATATCTGACGATTATTTAGTCACTCTTAGTTCGTACTGGTACTAGTGACTAACGTTAAGTGATCGCGATTTTAAGACACTAAGAAGAGAAAAAAAATCGTCACCATGAAATACGGAGATAATTTCGTGCGTTCCATGCGCCGCTCTCTGCGCATTAAGAAGAGCAAGAGCGTCACCATCACCAACAATAACACCATCAAG
>NC_061829.1:40236378-40256378 GCF_019202785.1 Penaeus chinensis
TGATAATGATAACGGAGAAGTAGCAGTAACACAATGGTTCCATCGTGCAGCGTGGTCACCCGTATAAACTCTACGGGACAGCCCCGCCACCTTCCATTTAGGGCCGCGTGTTTCCCATTCTTCTCACGGTCGTTTATGCTGTCCCGGCCACCAGCGGCGCGCCCTTCTGTCCCTTCTGCGTCACCCTGCGGCTCTGCGCTCTCACACTACTGCTCCCCTGCCAACACTTTCACCGTGCTTCTGCCTGCGAGCACTTATTGTACCGAGAATGCTACGGCTCTGCTGCTCGTTGGGGATGCGGTCTCGTCTTCATTCTCTCTTTTTTCGCTCCCTTTCTTTCTCTGTATGTGTGTCTGTCTTTCTCTGTCTGATTGTCTCTCTCTTCTCTCTTTTCTCTTCTCTCTTCTCTCTTCTCTCTTCTCTATTCTTTCCTATTCTCGATCTCTTCATTCAATATTCTTCTCCCTTCCTTCTCTCCCCGTCTCTTTCCCTGTCGCTCTCTTGCTGTCTTCCTCTCCCTCCCTCCCTCTCCCCCTCCCTCCCTCCCCCTCCCTCTATCCCTCCCTTCCTCCCTCCCTCCCCATGAGAGATGTGTTGTTTGTTTTGTTTTTGCTCCATTTTATGTTGTGTTATTGCCAGGCGCGTATTGTCTCTACGAAATTATGTTCGTTGTTTGACTGCCAAGATTTTTTCCCCGGCCGCGAGATGGAAGACTGCGTTATTTTCCTGTTTATTTTCATTCCTCCTTTTTTCCCCATTTTTTCTTTTTCTCCCTCCCCCCTGCACTCTTCTTTACAGTGGGGGGGGGGGGGTTATGCGAAACTCCAAATCGAAAAGAGAATGTATTTATTTATTCTCTTGCCAATAACCCGCGTAACTGGATTCGGGGAAGTAATGGAATGTTGAAAAAATGTATTTGTTTTCCTTGTTTTTTTTCAGCCTCGTTATTTCATTCCTCACAGTGCGTATGTTTTATTCTTTCTTTCTTTCTCTAAGTAAGGATAGCAGATGGGGGAGTTTGGGGTGGAAGAAGGGGAAGGGGGTGTGGTGGGGGTAGGGGGGTGTATATGTTGTATAATGATGGTGATGAGGATAGAAGCAGGGATAGAGGGTAGGGGTAAGGATAGGGATAATGATAGCGCCCGCGATAAGAAAGGGACAGGCGCGGGGACAGAAGGATGGATAGGGACAGCAACGAACATTGACCAAGGCTCCAGCGGCCCGTTATTGCACGCTTTCCCCGCCGTCCTGAGAGGAGAAGCAGCCGGATGCCGCGTTGAAATGGATGCTGGGGGCGGTCGTGGAGGGGGAGGGGGGAGGGGGAAGGGGGATGGTCTGGGGAGAGGGATGGGTGGACAGAAGGAATGGGCGAGAAACGGTCATGGTTGCAAAGGCAAAGGCAACGGGACCCAAGCAGAGTCATGCAAGCACACGAACCCCCGAGGCAAGGCAAAAGCGCAACGTGGGTTGGTCCGCGTGTTTGTATGGAGGGACCTTTTTATCTGGATTTTCTTTTCTCTCTCTTTCTCTCTCTCTTTCTCTCTCTCTCTCTCTCTCTCTCTCTCTCTCTCTCTCTCTCTCTCTCTCTCTCTCTCTCTCTCTCTCTCTCTCTCTCTTTCTCTCTTTCTCTCTTTCTCCTCTTTCTCTCTTTCTCTCTTTCTCTCTCTCTCTCTCTCTCTCTCTCTCTCTCTCTCTCTCTCTCTCTCTCTCTCTCTCTCTCTCTCTCTCTCTCAGGTTCTCTCTCTCTCTCTCTCTCTCTCTCTCTCTCTCTCTCTCTCTCTCTCTCTCTCTCTCTCTCTCTCTCTCTCTCTCTCTCTCCCCCAAGGGGAAGGGGTAGGGGGCAAAAGTGGGAGAGGAAGTTTAGATCGCGGAGATAAACTTGGTCAGGAGGACAGAAAGCTATTAGAGGGCGGCGTTAGTGAGGAAAAGATGCTGGGTTGCAGTCATCGCTTTCGTCGTTAGTTTGAGAAATTATTTGTGTTTTTCTTTTCTTTTCTTGGGTTTTTGGTCGGGGATGCGGGAGCGGTTTTTATGTTGTGTGTGATAGATGTGAGAGAGAAATAGAGATGGAGAAAGAGAGATATGGAGAAGGAAAGAAGGCGAGAGAAAGAGAAAGATTAAGAGGGAAAGAAAAGGGAGGGTCAGAGAGAGAGAGAGAGAGAGAGAGAGAGAGAGAGAGAGAGAGAGAGAGAGAGAGAGAGAGAGAGAGAGAGAGAGAGAGAGAGAGAGAGAGAGAGAGAGAGAGAGCGACAGAGAGAGAGAGAGAGAGAGAGAGAGAGAGAGAGAGAGAGAGAGAGAGAGAGAGAGAGAGAGAGAGAGAGAGAGAGAGAGAGAGAGAGCGCGAGAGCGAGGGAATGGCGGGTGGAGGGAGCTGCCCGGGGCACTCACACTTATGACCCTCAGCATCCGGGGCTCTTAAAACCTACCTCACACTCACACGCTCTCTTTCCTCTCATCCTCTCATCTCTTCTCATCTCTCTGTCTCTCTCTCTATCTCCTTCTCCCTCTCTCCTCCCCCCCGCCACCGCACCCACCGCGAGCCGCTCTTCGAGAACAATGGCGCCGTGATCGCCCCAACTCTTTTCTCCGTCGCTCTGCCCCGCGTCGCGTTATGAATGACTTTATGGCTTTCGCTCACTCGTCCTCGTCGTCCTCGTCGTCCTCTCGTCTTCGTCGTCTGAGCCACGGTCTGCGGGCCCGTCGTCGGTCTCGGGTCTGTCTCGTCCTCCCTGGATTTTCGATCTTCGGTTCTGAGGAATTGAAGCGAATCGGAACGCCATCGAGTTAGGAGGATAATATTGATGATCATAATAACGATGGCGGTGATGATAATGATAATAACTTAATAATGAATTGGAGAAGTTGAATGTAAATGACACATCCAGATGATGAACATGCACGCGAGCGGGCGTGGGGACGGCCTGGGCGGGGCGAGCGGTCGGGCGGACACCTCGAGTGCGGTCCGGTGATTGACACCCCCGTCTTGGCACGCGATGGGCGCTCCTAAAACGTGCCCCTCGCCGCCCGAACCCGCAGCCGGGTGTGATGGATGGGCGGCAGACGGCCTGGCACATGACACCCCGAGACGTCAACGGCGTAGTTATGGGGGAAGGGGGGGGGAGGGGGAAGGGGGAAGGGGGAGGTCTTATTGCGTGCGGAGGTGCGGCCGCGTTTGTGAGGACGCGGGTGGTCCCTCTCGATGTAATTTGGACATCGAGATTATTACTTTCTTTGCCTTGATGTATAGATTTTCTCTCTCTCTCTCTCTCTCTCTCTCTCTCTCTCTCTCTCTCTCTCTCTCTCTCTCTCTCTCTCTCTCTCTCTCTCTCTCTCTCTCTCTCTCTCTATCTCTATCTCCCTCCCTCCAATTATAATTATCCCTTGAAGTCGTTACCGGGAGAATCGCCTTCACACGCGCACCCGGGATAAACGTTAAGATGCCCTGACCTTGGCGCCGTGACTTTCTCTTGCTTTTCTTTCCGTATATGGTCGAGATCCCGTGATGGATGAGGCCGAGTGCATTTCAGGGGGTTTATTTTGATGCGCGGGAGGGGGGTGGAAGGAGGGAATGGGGTGGAATGGGAGGTGGATGGGGAAGGGGAAGGGGAAAGGGAGAAGGAGGTGGACAGGGAAGGGGAGGTAGGAGGAGGGGGTTGGATTTACATAAACAGTCGTCCGTTTCCTTATTCCTTCGAGTTGTCAAGTCCTGCAGGATGTGGCAGGAAGCCCCCGGGTTAGACAGTGCAAGTTTGACCCGTAGGCGCTACTGGGGATGGGGGTAAGGGCGGAGGGAGGCGTGTCTTGTCCCCCCTACTCCCATTCCCAACCCCTCCAGCCTCTCTCCTCTGGCCTCGGGGCAGGAACGGCAGGAGCACACAGCACCCGACCGGAAGCCAGCGCCCACCTCTGCTCCTCCGGGCGATGTCTGTCGGCGGCGCAGGCGGAGACGACCCTTGGAAGCTTCGACCAACAGGGGCTCCAGTCTCGGGCGGGGTCTTCCAAGGTCACGGCGCATATTAGCCTCCGCCCCAATCCTTTCGTCGTATCCTTTTCGCCGCTACCCTGGTCCTAGACCGAATCCTCGTGCCCCGGGCTTTGTCCTGTGCCCCCAGTCGCTCCGTGGGACTGACCAACGGGGAGACCGCAGGGAGTTTATGGGCGTCATAACATCCCTGTCTCGGCTCGGTTTCGCGGCGTACATGCGTAAAAGGCGTACAGGGGTGTGGGGTGGGGGTGGAGGGGAGATGGGGATGGAGGGGAGGTTGGGGCGACCATCTCGCGTGCTTGCGGGAATTCGATGGCCAGAGAAGCAGGTAGATGATTGCCTTGTATGGCTGGTAATGACGGGTACTTGAATGCATGGTGTTAAGTGCCTGAGTTCGGTTAAGGTGAGTGATTGTGGGGCTAGGGATGTGTAGTCCTTAGGTGTTTAAAAAAAGGGCGAGAATGAAGGCTAGGTTTAGGTGAAGTTCCGGAAAGGGTGAAGAGGAGGGAGGGAAGGGGGGTTGTGTGCGAGAGAGACCTGACCTTGACTCCTGGCTTGCAACCTGCATAATGCATCCTTACGGCCTCTCCTTCCCGTCCTCAATCCTTCCTTCCCTCCCTCTCTCCTTCCTCCCTCCTCCCTCCCTCCATCCCTCCCTCCTTCCTTCCTTCCTTCCTTTCTTCCTCCCTCCCTCCTTCCTTTCCTCCCTCCTTCCCTTCTCTCTCCCTTTCCCCCCTCCCTCCTTCCCTTCCTCCTTCTTTCCCTTAATTCTATCCTCCCGCTCCCCTTAACTTACCCTCCTCCCCACCCCCTTTCCTTATCTCTCCTTATATCTCTCCTTACCCCCACTATGCTCGTATATAAGGCTGTTAACACGGTCACCTACATCCCTACTTTCGCTCATCCCTCCGTCTACCACCATCCCTTCTCTCCCTTCTCCTCTCCCCCCTCCTACTCCCCCCTCCTACTCCCCCCTCCTACTCCCCCTTCTCCTTTCCCCCTCTCCCCCCCTCCTCCCTTTTCTTCGCCCCTACTTGTCACCCCTGCTGTTTCTTCGCTCGTGTGTCATTGTCTCGTTCGTCGCGTGAGAATGTCGTGGTCCCCGGCGCTCCGCATTCCGTCGACTTGTCAATCATCTGCTATTTTCTTTTCTCCACCTCCTCCTCCTCCTGTTCCTCCTCCTCCTCCTCCTCCTCCTCCTGTTCCTCCTCCTCCTCCTCCTCCTCCTCCTCCTCCTCCTCCTCCTCCCCTTTCTTCTTCTTCCTTCTCCTCCTTCCTCCTCCTCCTTCTCTTTCTCTTCATTCTACTCCTCCTCCTCCTGCGTGTGCCTGCGTTCGTGCGCGCGAGCAGGTAATCCCGTCCGCCCTCTCCCACGCGCCGTCTGCTCCTTCGGCACCGGGTCGTCGCCAGCCCCTCATGATTGGCCCGCGAGAGTCGTACCACGCCAGGCGGGAGAGGCGGTTCCAGGAGCAGTGCTGGTTGCCAGGCATGGTTCGCCCTCCCCTCCCTCCCCCTCCCCTACCCCCTTCTCCCTCCTCCTACTCCTCCTACTCCTCCTACTCCTCCTACTCCTCTTCCCCCTCACCCTCGTCGCTTCGGATGGCGCTGTGCTTTAGTCCTGCTTTTGATTTGTTTCATTTTGTTTTTCTTGTATCGTTCGTTTTATCTTTCTCTGTCTCTCTCTCTCTCTCTCTCTCTCTCTCTCTCTCTCTCTCTCTCTCTCTCTCTCTCTCTCTCTCTCTCTCTCTCTCTCTCTCTCTCTCTCTCTCTCTCTCTTGCTCTAATTCTGTGATCTTGTCTCCCTTCTCCCTCTCAGACTCTCTGTCCCCCCAACTTCCAGTACCCCATTCTCCCCTGCTCCCCCCCCCCCTCTCCCCGGAACAAGGCCGAGACGCAAGGGGAGGCTGGCTTTTATCTCGGTTGCATCGCAGATTCTCTTACGACCCTCCCCCTCCCCCTCTCTCTCTCTTTCCCTCCCCCCCGCTCACTACTCTCTGCTTTCTACTCCCTACTCCCTACTCCCTACTCCCTACTCCCTACTCCCTCCTCCCTCCTCCCTCCTCCCTCTCACACCCTGCTTCCTCCTTCCCCATATTCCTCTTCTTTCCCTCTCATTTTCCTCTTTGAAGGTGTTTTAGTAACCGTTTGTTTCTCTCTCTCTCTCTCTCTCTCTCTCTCTCTCTCTCTCTCTCTCTCTCTCTCTCTCTCTCTCTCTCTCTCTCTCTCTCTCTCTCTCTCTCTCTCTCTCTCTCTTTCTCTCTTTCTCTCTCTCTTTCTCTCTTTCACTCTCTCTCTTTCTCATTCATTCTCTCTCTCTCTCTTCTCCTCTTTTCTTTTCTTTTATTTTTTATCTTTCCTCTGCCAGTCTGTCCGTCTATCTCCTTCCCTCCCTTATTAGATCTCGGCTCCGGACAGAAGTCTAGCCACGTGGTTTCTTACCCCCATCCTCCCCCATCGCCCCCCCACCTACCCCGTCCTCACACCTGCTCGGGGGAGGAATTAGTTAGTTTTATGAGATAACATAATGAGGAAACTGTGGCCATTTGTATTGTCTGGCATTTGGAGGATCAGTCAGCTGGAGAAGTTGCTGTGGAGACGACGGGAAAGGCGGAGTGGGAGATGCTGTTTTGTTTTGGTTTGGAGGAAGGAAGAGAAAGAAAGAAAGAAAGAAAGAAAGAAAGAAAGAAAGGAGGGAGGGAGGGAGGGAGGGAGGGAGGGAGGGAGGGAGGGAGGGAGGGAGGGAGGAAGGAAGGAAGGAAGGAAGGAAGGAAGGAAGGAAGGAAGGAAGGAGGGAAGGAGGGAGGGAGAGGGGGTTCCACCTTGTTCCACCTACACACCAGGAAGTTGTCTTGCTCTTTAATCGTCATCTGAATCTGATTCACTTTCTCTTCTCCATGAGGATGCTGACGTGCCCGATGTAGGAATGAAAAATGTGTATGATTAATTCCTAATAAAGCTGATTATGAAATTGGTTTCGGTTTATCTATATTGCAGTCTCTCTCTCTCTCTCTCTCTCTCTCTCTCTCTCTCTCTCTCTCTCTCTCTCTCTCTCTCTCTCTCTCTCTCTCTCTCTCTCTCTCTCTCTCTGACCCACATTCCTTCTTTCATCTCCTCCTCCGGTCCTCTCGTCTTTATCCACTTGTGTGTGTGTGCCATTGTAAAAATCCTAGTGGTATTTACATATTTATTTGGCCATTTATTTGTTTGTTTTATACAGTTTATTTCTTTATTAACCGTTAGTTGCGTTTCTCCTTTGTGTGTGATGGTGATGATGATGATGATGATGATGATGATGATGATGATGATGATGATGATGATGATGATGATGATGATGATGATGATGATGATGATGATGATAAGGAGGAGGAGCAGGAGCAAGAGGAGCAGGAGGAGGAGAAGGAGCAGGAGGAGGAACAGCAGGTGGAGGAGGAGGAGGAAGGGGGGAGTTGGAAGGGGGGAGGGAATGCCATAAAGTAAAGAGATAACGAACATCCTTGACCGAGTGTTCCACTGGTCCTGTAGGACGCCTCCTCTCTCTCCCCTCCTCCCTCCCCCCTCCTCCCCACCCACGCCTCTTTGCCTGCTTTCGTAATATTTTCCAATTAGTTCTGCTAACGCGCTTTTCACTTTTTTTTTGCTTTAATTTCTACTTATCCTGCCCACCTACACATCTCATGTGCCTACCGCCCCCAATTCCCCTGCGCTGCACCACAGTCGGGTATGGAAAGGGTTAAGGTTGAGGGAAAATGCTCTCTCTCTCTCTCTCTCTCTCTCTCTCTCTCTCTCTCTCTCTCTCTCTCTCTCTCTCTCTCTCTCTCTCTCTCTCTCTCTCTCCTTTCTTTTCCTTTCTTTCTGTCTTTCTCTTTCTGTCTTTCTTTCCTCTCCCTCTCTTCCATTCCCTTATTACCTCCTCCTCTCATCCTCCCAATCCTCATAAGGTCTTTGGTGTCACGTATAAATGTTTATAACGATTTAAAGGAAAACCTTGATGCAAATGAGACTTGTTTACGCGTCCATACGTCGTCACGATTTGCTCCTTTTGAAATATATGTTTTCATTAATATTTTATTAAATCTGTGCCAGCTGTAGATATTTTTTCTTTGAAATTTTAGAGAGAGAGAGAGAGAGAGAGAGAGAGAGAGAGAGAGAGAGAGAGAGAGAGAGAGAGAGAGAGAGAGAGAGAGAGAGAGAGAGAGAGAGAGAGAGAGAGAGAACAGGAACAGAAAGAGAAAGAGAAACAGAAAGAAAGAGAAACAGAAAGAAGGAGAAAGAGAAAGAGAAAGAAAGAGAAAGAGAAAGAAAGAGAAAGAGAAAGAGGGAGATGGTAAGAGAAAGAGAGAGGAGGCAGGTTGTCGGAACGTCGCGGTGGGAGGGCGCTTGTCCGTCTTATTTACGGCGCAAACGAACCTTCCGGAAAGATTGCGGTTCGTCGTAACTTCTCGAATGTGTCGGATTTTTATTATGATTTTTTTTTTTATAGGAACCTCTGTACTGTCTTGACCTACTTTCGGATTAACGATTTTTCTTTCCTTGATTGCTCGTTTTCGTTTTTTTTTTTCACTTGATTTTCTTGTTCTCTGTTGTCCGTATTTTTTTTATTTTTTTGTTCTTTTTTTAGTTTGTATCTTTTTTACCTTATTTTCCCTCCTCCTCCTCCTCCTCCTCCTCCTCCTCCTCCTCCTCCTCCTCCTCGAAAAAAACGGCGTTTAATGCGTATAATTTGTGCTTGTGCTTGGACATAATAATCACGGGTATGGAATAGGGTACTTTAGGGGGGAGGGGAGTACACTTAAGCGTCCTTTAGGGTCTCTTTGGGGCGGGTCCTTAAGGGGTGATGATGATAGGGCGGTGATGATGTGTGATGATGATGATGATGATGACCTTGGGCTCTTAACGGTCGAATCTTCTGGTCTTCGCTCGGGGTGTTATGTCATGGGCCTGAGAAAGTTTTTTTTCCATTGTTTTTTTTCATTTCTTTCTGTTTTGTTTGGTTTTAGGTGTTCTGTATTGTTTGGATTTCCTTCAGAGATTTTTTTTCTTTTTTTTTCTTGATGTAATTAATGAATAATCATTACATCATTGTATTCATTGTATCTGTGAATATTTTTTTTTCTTTACATTTGTCGTTATTGTTCGTCTTTCGCCCTCTCCGCATTCTCCTCATCCTCTTCTCAATCTTATTTTATTGCCTATTATTGGTTTATGGAGAGGTGGAGGAGGAGACGAAACAACCGGCGCAGGTGTCTTAATGCACTCGCGGGACCAATTAACCCGCGAGGAAATGATAACTCTTCTTCTTCATTTCTTCTTTTCCTTCACCTTTTCCTTCTTTTTCTTGTCCTCCTTCTTTTCCTTCTTCTTCTTCTTTTCCTTCTTCTTCTTCTTCTTCTTCTTCTTCTTCTTCTTCTTCTTCTTCTTTTCCTTCTTCTTCTTCTTTTCCTTCTTCTTCTTCTTCTTCTTCTTCTTCTTCTTCTTCTTCTTCTTCTTCTTCTTCTTTTCCTTCTTCTTCTTTTCCTTCTTCTTCTTCTTTTCCTTCTTCTTCTTCTTCTTCTTCTTCTTCTTCTTCTTCTTTTCCTTCTTCTTCTTTTCATTCTTCTTCTTCTTCTTCTTGCTTCCTCCTCCTCCTCTTCCTCCTCCTCCTCCTCCTCCTCCTCCTCCTCCTCCTCCTCCTCCTCCTCCTCCTCCTCCTCCTCCTCCTCCTCCTCCTCCTCCTCCTCCTCCTTTTATTGCCTCCATTGGAATCTGTCGGAGGAGGAGATGATGTGGGTCAGTAGGGGAGAAGAACAAACAGCTGGTGCAGGTGTCTTGGCGGAGAGCGGGCAGGTGTGTTTCGGGAGATGAGACCACAAGGTCCTCGGAAGATGAACCGGTTCTCATTTGGATTTCCTTCCCCCCCCCCCCCCCTCACTAAATATACGCTTCTGTTGCTTCAGTTGTTTTCTGTTTTGTGTTGTCTTTGGGTTCGAGTGTTTTTTTTTCTGGTTTCTGTTGTTTTCGGTTCCGTGTGTGTTCTTTTGTAATCATCTTGATTTCTCTCTCTGTCTCTGTCTTTTTGTGTAGGCCTATGCAGGAGGTAGTCCGCTACATTTGATTTTATCTCCCCCCCCCCCTCTCCCTATGTCACTTTCAACAAGGATATACTTGAAGTATGTCTTTATGCTCGTGGCCATTCTGTTTGGTCGGCGGAGGGAGGACAGAGGGGGTGCGAGGGGGAGGAGAGGGGAGGAGAGGGGAAGGCGGAGAGGCGTGGGGAAGGGGGGGGGGCAGTGGGGAAGGTGAGGTGGGGGAGCAGGAGGGGGCTAGTATAGAACTCTCCGTCGGTTTCCTTGTTAATATGGACGTCATTTGAAGGCTTTGGCAGTCAATAAAAGAAGTATTAACACTAGGTCCTTTCTCTGTTCGAGCTCATTTGCATACATCGGCACGCGGTGTGTTGTCTCTCTCTCTCTCACCCTTTTTCTCCCCCTTCCTCCCTCCCTCTCTTTCTCTCTCTCTCTTTCTCTCTTCCGCTTTCTCTCTCTTCTTACAAAAGGGCTGGTCTTTGATAGGCAAAGAGGGGAAGAGGGAGGGAGGGTAGAAAGGGTAAAGGTGATTTGGGGAGGAAGGGGAGGGGAAAAGAAGGGGGGGGAGGGTAGGTGGTGCTTGGAGTAGTGATATGCATTTCACTCCCTCCCCCTTCTGCCTCTACTTCTTTTCTATTCTCTCTCCCTCTGTCCCTCTCCCTCTTTCACCCCCCCCCCCCCCGCCTCTTGCTCTACAATGCAGGCACGCGTTGATCCGGCTGATAAGAGGGCAAGCATGGGGCCCTCTTCTTATTTTCTGTTCTCTTTATTCGTTATTCATGTCTTGTTTATTTTTTCTATCCTTGGTTATATTTTTTATTTGTTTATTTATGTTTTTTTTTGTTTTTAGTCTTTTCTATTTCTATTTGTTTGTAGTCTTTATTCACATATTTATGGTTGACTTTTTTCCTTTATTTGGTTATGATCTGATTCATTTATTTACGTTTTACTCTTTTACTTTATTTTATTATAATCTCATTCATTTATTAACATTTTCTATTTTTTTGGCATGGTGTTATTTTAAATGTTACGCTTATTTCAGTGCATTTTAGGGTTTAGTTTCGTCATCCGGGTCTCGGAGGGGAGTGATTTCCAGAGGTAGCGATGTCGTCCTGTTTCGGGCCGGCTGCGCGGAACCGAACTCCGGCCGTGGTGTTTATGTAAACTTTGAGGTTCGGCTAATTGACGCGGTGACATGTGCGCGCCTCTACCCCCCCCCCCCTTCCCCCTTCTTTCGTTTTCCCCTCTGCGCCCTTTTTTTTCTTCCACTTTTCCATTTTTTCTCATCTCTTCTCTTCTCTTCTCTTCTCTTCTTTTTCTTTTCACTTATGTTCCATTCCCCTTTCTTTTCCTTCTTTTCCATTCTCCTTCCCCCTCTTCCTATCCCTTCCCTTCTCTCACCCTCTCTCCCCTCCCCTCCCCTTCCCTCTCCTTCCCTTCCCTTTCCACCCTCGTGATGGATCGTGAGAGGGTTAAAAGGATGGATGGAAAGGGGGGGGGGGGGGTAGAAGCTGGACGTGATGCAGCTTTGGTCTGTGCGTGTGCGTGTGTGTGTATGTATATATGTATGAACGGGGGAGGAGGGTGTGTGGTCATATACGTGTAAAGGGGTGGTTCGAGACGTGTATGTGCGTGTGTGTGTGCTTAACGCTTACCCGCCTTCTGTGTGTCAAATGCATTCTGTTGAGGTTTCTTTGTCTCTATCTATCTATCTATGAGTCTATCTATGTGTATCAGTCTCCCCCCCTTCCCCTCAACTCCCCTTTCTGACACGTCGTTCTGCACAAGGGGAGGAAAAAGGGGGGAACTTACGACGACTTAGCAGGGGGTCGTATTATCCCCCCTCCCAGCGTCCCTCACACCCCCCTCTCCCCCCTACTAAATTACGTTCATACGGCAAGAGTCACGCTCAATATCATACTTAGTTCGCTAGTGTGCTGACCGGATCCCTTACATACTTCTCCCTCTCTCCCTTCTCCCCCTCCCTCTACCTCTCCCTCTGCCCCCGACTCCCCGACTCCCCGACCCGCCTTCGATAGATTTATAGCTACGTATATATATTTTTTCTTTCTTTCTCTCTCTCGCGCGCTCTCTCTCTCTTTCTCTTCTTTTCTTTTTCCTCTCTTTTTTTTCTTTACTTCTTTGTATGTGCGCTGACACACTCGCCTGCTGACAGGGCTGACTTCAAGGCCCCCCCCCCCTTTTTTTTTCTTTCTTTTTTTCTTTTGTACTTGTGTAATAACCCTTGCGGTAATTTACGGCTCTGGGCTTGCTTTGAGTGGTATTTGATAACTCGTGCTTTCAATGGAGCGAGAAAGGGCAGTCCTGGTCAGCTGTTCGCGCCGTGGCATCGCCGCTAGGGACTATTACTGTGTTTTTTTTGTATTCTTGTGTTTCATTACGATTATTGCCTTTTTTGTGTGTTCGTGCTTTCGTATTTGTTTTTTTGTTATGGGGGGTGTGGGTTTGATGGTGGGGTGGGAGGGGGAGGGGGAGAGAGAGGGATGGGTTTAGTAATTTTTAAAAGTATTCATTGGGGTTGGATTGTGTCGATGTTCTTTAACACAGTGGGAATACGCGAACAAATGATGGTAATAGGGAATGATAATGGCAATTTGATGCGTGATTGAAAATAAAAAAAAAATATATATTAATAAGCGGAAATGAAGATTGTGAATAAAGGTAGAAGAAGCTTGTTTTTTTGTTGTGACCTGTGTACTCCCCCCTCCCCCTCCCTCCCCCCTCTTCCCTACACGTAAACCTGTTATGCAGACTAGATTACATACACACGCGCGCACACACAAGGCCTCCTCCGTAAAGTCTCGGTAAAGCCTGTGCGTACCTGAAGGAGGGGCAGAAGCAGAGGGTTTGGAAAGGGGGGGGGGGTAGGGGAGTTGAAGGCCTTCTTTGGCTTCGAGGCGTTGTTGTTGTTGCTGTTGTTGTTGTTGTAGTTGTAGTTGTTGATGATGTTAATGATGTTAATGATGTTGATTATGTTAATGTGGTTGTTGTGTTGTAGGTGTGAATGTTGTTGATGCGGTTGTTTTTGTTGTTATTGTTGTTGTCCTTGCTCATGATTTTATTTGTATGTGCGAAATATATTAAAGAATTTCCTATGGTTATAAATCCCTCGAATGAATTTCTGGGATCACGTTCGATAGCGTAAATGAGTTAATTCGCCCGAGAATGATTTTTATACTGAAATATACGGAATATTTTTTTCTTTTCTTTCGGAATACAGATTAAAATGCAATTCAGCCAACATTTGAAAAGAAAAAGAGAATCTAACTCGTATTTTTTTTTCATCAGAATTAAGTGGTATTTAAAAAAAAAAATACGGACGAAATTGCAATTCAGTGAACATTAATATTGACGCTAATTTTACTTCCGTTTTTAATTAATTGTAGATTAAAAAATTGAGGTTGAACGGCAAGGAGGAATGGAAATGGAAATAAACGCTTTGTTTAGATTTTTTTTTTTTTTTTTTTTTCATTTTAAATATACATTTTTCTTAAGGGGGGGGGGGGGGTTTACTGTTTTCTTTTCTTTTTTTCTTCCCTTCCTTTCTCCCGATTTGTCTTCGGTTTGTTCGCGGGGATGTTTTAATTGCTTGGTTAAAGGGGGGGGGGGGGCGGTGAGTGGGGACGAAGGCTGCAGAGGATAAAGCATTTATTAAAAAAAATATTAATCAATTTATTAATTATATTAAGTCTCTTTTGTTACTTTTATTTTCCTGTATTAGGTTATTTTATTTATATTATATATATATATATTTTTTTTTAACAGTAAATATTTAAGTTTTACATTATTACATTTTACATTACATGTAAGTTTTACATAATAATTCGCTATGCATAGCGTAGCGAATTATTATCTCGTAGACATGTGTGTGTGTAAGAACGCAAATGTGTATGCATGCATGTGCGTGCGTGCGTGTGCGTTACCCAAGCGTGGCAGGCGAGGAAACCGGACACTTCGGGCGTGCGCTACAAAGGCCGTTTTTATGGAAATGTCTAATTTTTCACACGCATTCGGACGAAGGTTTTGTTTGTTTCCGATTTTTCTCCCTTTTTTTCCCTCTGATTTTCTCTCTCTTCTCCATTTTCTTTGCGTTTTTTTTTTTTTTTTTTGTATGTGTTAAATTTTGTATTTGAGATATGTATGTTTTAGTTACATTATGTATGCGTTTTTTTTTTTTTTTTTACATTTCTCTGATCTTTTGTTTCGCTCTCTCCCTGTCTCTTTCTCCCCTTCCTCCTTTTCCCGTCATTACTGGGAATTTCCTTTTGTCCCATTTTCAGAGCTTGTGGCGGGTCGGGGAGAAAGAGGGAAAGAGAGAAAGAAGGCAGGAGGGGAGGGGAGAGGGGGTGGAGGGGGGAATGAGGGAGAGAGAGTGTCACAGCAGTTAAATTACAGCGTCACGGTGCTGTGTTTCTGCTAAAAGGCTTTTTATACATAGAAAACGCACAAAACACGGTAGGGGGGATGATGGAGGGGTAGGGGGAAGGGGTCTCTTTCTTTCTCTTTCTCTCTTTCTCTCTTTCTCTCTCTCTTTCTCTCTCTCTCTCTTTCTCTCTTTCTCTCTCCCTCTCTCCCTCTCTCCCTCTCTCCCTCTCTCCCTCTCTCCCTCTCTCCCTCTCTCTCCCTCACCCCCGGCTGGCGAATTGAGGGAGGATTATGCCACAAAAGTACGACGGGAAGGGGAGAGGGAGGGCGCGAGGGAGATCTGCCTGCAGCGCTAAATGAAGTCTTCACGCGTTTGGTGACGTCTGCCTTTTTCGGTTATTTATTTTGCTTTTGTTTTGGGTAGGTGGGAGTAATTGGTCACTGTTTTTTTTTTTCTTTCTCTCATGGGATCTGTTTTTTCCTCTCTCCTCTCTCTCTCTCTCTCTCTCTCTCTCTCTCTCTCTCTCTCTCTCTCTCTCTCTCTCTCTCTCTCTCTCTCTCTCTCTCTCTCTCTCTCTTTCTCTCTCTCTCTCTCTTCTCTCTTTCTCTCTTTCTCTCTCTCTCTCGCTCTCTTTCTCTCTTTTTTCCTCCTTTTTTCTTTCTCATCTCTAACTCTGTTCATCTTCCTCTGTTTTCTTTCACGGGGGAAGGATGTGACGAAGCCATAGATAGGCCTATTGGGTGGTAGGCGCTGAAACGGCCGTCTTGAGGCTGTTTGGTGGTCCAGGCGCCTTTGAGAGTGACAGACAAGCAGACAGGCAGACAGACAGAGCGACAGACATCTGCGGCTTGTCACCCCTTCCTCGCGAGCGCCAACACCCGTGTCCGGCGGGGATTAAGACGCCCACATGCCTGCGCCCTCTTCTTACGACTTCCTGTTTCGGTCGCGGGGCCTTTTCTTCCCTTTCTTCGCCGATTTTGGGTTTGGTGGGTTTGTCTCCCCCCCCCCTTTCCCTCCTCTCTATTCCCTTTCCTTCTTCTGGGGCTTCTGTGCGTGGTGGGGAGGTGAAAGGATGGTGGGGTGAGGGTTGGGGGGGGGGTCACGTACTTTCTCTCTGTCTGTCTTTCTGTTTGTCTTTCTCTTTCTCTTTTCTCTTTTCTCTTCTCTCTTCTCTTCGCTTTTTTCCGCTCGTACTTTTCGTTCTCTTCTTCTTCCACCTCCTCCTCCTACCATCTTTATTCCCCTCTCCCCCTTCCCCCGTGCCAGCGAGCGCCCGGGGGATCGCGAGTGCCGGAAGCCAAGGCAAGCCGAGGAGACATCATCGCCTCGAGGTGTCTTGGGAGCAGTTAACCCCGACCAGTTAAAGTTGAGCTTGAGTCGCGGTCAGACGCTTTTCTCTTTCTCTTTCTCTCTCTTTCTCTTTCTCTTTCTCTTTCTCTCTCTTTCTCTTTCTCTTTCTCATTCTCTTTCTCTTTCTCCCTCTCTCTCTCTCTCTCCTCTCTCTCTCTCTCTCTCTCTCTCTCTCTCTCTCTCTCTCTCTCTCTCTCTCTCTCTCTCTCTCTCTCTCTCTCTCTCTCTCTCTCTCTTTGTATATATAGGTATATATATATTATACGTATATTTCTCTCTTTCTCTCACTTTCTCTTTCTTCTCTCCTCTCTCCTTCACTCCTTTTCTCCCCCCATCCCTCCCTCTCCCTTTCCCTCCTCCTCATCCCTCATCTTTATTTTCGTTTTATTATTTCCTCGCGACGGTGCCAAAGTGCGACCGGAAGAAGTGGATCTTAATGTCCGAATAAGCGAGACGCGCGAGAGAGATCGGTTACAGGGGACGAGGGGAGTGGGGGTGGGGGGAGGGGGGTATTTTGAGGTCTCATAACTGGCGTTTCTAAGGTGCGGGAGGTGTCATCGGCAGGGTAGGGGGGGGGGGGGTGCTGGGAAGAGAGGACGGGATAGGAGGTCAGAGAGGTGGTGGGGGTATTGGGGGGGGGGGGAGATTCGAAATGTTATGGGGGTGTGGGGGCTACGAAATGTGGTGGGGTATGGTGGGGTTGTGGGGGGTTGAAATGCGGTGGTTGGTGAACTTGTGGCGGATAGGAGGGGAGAGTGAATATGCAGGGTAGGAAAAGGGAAAAGGGAAGGAGGGGATGAAAATGCATTGGGGAAAGAGGGGGTAGGGTAAAGGAGGGTGCTCCCTTAAGGGTAATTATCGCAGCTGGTTGTGGTATTTTTGGTCGCCTCAGGGACATGCATCTGCCTCAGTTTTCCCCCTGGTTCTGTTCTTGCAGTTGTGCCCCTTACAAAAAAAAAAAAAAAAAAAAAAAAAAAAAAAAAAAACGAAAAAAACAAACTGGTCTTTTGTTTTTGCTCGACTTTGTTTTTTTTTTTCTTCTCTTTTCTCCCTTTCTTTTCCTTTTTCGCCTTTCTTGCTGCGTCATGCGTCAGAATGAATGGTCCAAAACAGATGAGGATATAGATGAAAAAAAAAATGTGTAAATGATACGAGTGACTCGTGTAACTGAGGAAGCCACATACAAAAAAGGTCCTTGTCATTGTTGAGATAATTTGTGGTGTATTTTGTATTTGATCGATGAGATGATGAGTCAGATAAATTATTTAATGACGTATTTTTGTGTCAATCTCTCTCTCTCTCTCTCTCTCTCTCTCTCTCTCTCTCTCTCTCTCTCTCTCTCTCTCTCTCTCTCTCTCTCTCTCTCTCTCTCTCTCTCTCTGTATATAAATGTACGTATGTGTGTATACATTTATACATATATGTAAACGTACATGCATGCATATATTTATACATACATACATACATACATACATACATACATACATACATACATACATACATACATACATACATACATACATACATACATACATACATACATACATACATACATACATACATACATACATACATACATACATACATACATACATACATACATACATACATGCATACATACATACATGCATACATACATACACAAACACATAAACGCCAACAAATATTTATTTATATCACAGGTCTATACTGGCCACAGTTGATTGCCTCATTGTAATGCAGAGCAGTAATAACCTGTACACTGTATATGGCCCCATGTTTTTCAAAAGTTTATTTTACAGTTTGTTCTTTCAAAAAGGTTTAAAGGTTTACATACAAGTTTTGAGGCGATGCAGAGAGGGCAATTACAGGTTATTATTACAAATATGGTTTATGCGGTCGTTTGACTTCGCTGCTTATTGTCCTGCGTGGGCCGCCTATTCTTTCCCGGGCTGGTGTCGGCCCGTGGTTGATGGGCGCTCACACCTTCGCGGGGCGTGTGGGCGCGGGGAGGTACGGGAATAGCATGTGCGGGTGGGCTGGGCGGATGGAATGCACCCCCGCGCATACGACATGCATGCATATAGGCGGGGCAGATGTCGTATGCGAACTCACGTACTGTACGTTGCCACATGCCGCATACTCTTAGGTATGTACATTCTCTCTGTCTGTCTGTCTCTCTCTCTCTCACTCACTCACTCACTCACTCACTCACTCACTCACTCACTCACTCACTCACTCACTCACTCACTCACTCACTCTCTCTCTCTCTCTCTCTCTCTCTCTCTCTCTCTCTCTCTCTCTCTCTCTCTCTCTCTCTCTCTCTCTCTCTCTCTCTCTCTCTCTCTTCTCCGCGCGCACATACATACATACACACATACATACATACACACATACATACATACATACATACATACACACATACACACATACACACACACACACACACACACACACACACACACACACACACACACACACACACACACACACACACACACACACACATATATATATATATATTTATATATTTATATATATATATATATATGTATGTATATGTATATGATTTTCCTATACTGCATTTGCGAACATCACACGCACATAAAGAGTCCTAAGATTGCATTCCCTTTGTGCTTGTCCATATATCTCCGGGTGCAGTCACGGTGATCAAGGCGATTGTGCGCAGAAGTGCTTCAAAAAATCCATTGAGAGTGTGCGTGATTTTTCCCCGGGCCTTTGTGCCCCGGGCGAACGGGCACACCATGGCGAGGGCGGCCATAATTCATAGGCGGAGAGCGGGCGGAGAGGGAAGTATTAACACCCCGTAGGATTATGGGTAGGGGTGGGAAAGGGTAGGGGGATGGGAGGGGGGTAAGCCTGCGTGCGTCTGACCCCCTACTCGAGGATTTACAGCTTTATTGCCATTGACTTTTAACACATTATTGTCCTTCCTCTTCTTCCTCGTTCTCGTCCCCTCTCTCCCCCCCCCCCCTTCTACCTCCCCTCTTCTCTCTCTTCCCTTCATCAGCTCTCTCCCTTCTTCCCCTTCCTCCAACTCTCCTCTTCTCCTCTCTTTTACCCTCTTCTCTCTTTGCCCCTTCCTCCACCTCCCCTCTCCTCTCTTTTCCCCTCCCCGTCTCTCCCTTCCCCTCTCTCTTCCCCTCATTTTCTCCTCCCCCATTATGGGTTTTTGATCCTTGGTCTTTTGTTGTGGCTTCACAGAATTTATTCATTGGCGATCTCGCAGGCCGTAAGCTTTTATTGATATCGGCCACAGTTGAAAAAAAGAAGAGAGAGAGAGAGAAAGAAAAAAGAGAGAGAGAAAAAAAGAGAGAAATGGGTTTTAATTCCGTTTTCTTTTGTCGCTGAGTGAAAATGTGAAATTTGATCGGAGTGTTCGTGCATTGTTGTCCTTTCGGCGGGTTTCGTATTTTCGTTTTTTTGTCATTCATTCTCCCTTTTTTTCCTTTCTTCTTTTTGAGTTATGTTTCATGTTATTATTATTGTTTGCTTTTTTATGCGTTTTTTTTTCTTTCTATGGCGACGAAAATCCCATTATTGGTCTGAGTCGAGGTGTGTGTGTGTGTGCGTGTGTTCGGTGTCAGCTGGCGTTCCGGGGTCATCGATGTGTCTGTCCTTCTGCATCTCTCTCTCTTGTTTTCTCTTTTTCTCTCTTTCTTCCTCTGTTTCTCTCTTTCTTTCTCTCTCTTTCTCTCTCTCTTTCTCTCTTTCCCTCCCTCTCCCCCCCTCCCTCTCTCTCTTTCTCTCTCTCCCTCCCTCTTCCCCCCCCCCTCTCTCTCTCTCTCTCTCTCTCTCTCTCTCTCTCTCTCTCTCTCTCTCTCTCTCTCTCTCTCTCTCTCTCTCTCTCTCTCTCTCTCTCTCTCTCTCTTTTTCTCTTTTTCTCTCTTTCTTCCTCTGTTTCTCTCTTTCTTTCTCTCTCTTTCTCTCTCTCCCTCCCTCCCTCTCTCTCTTTCTCTCTTTCCCTCCCTCTCCCCCCCTCCCTCTCTCTCTTTCTCTCTCTCCTTCCCTCCCTCCCCCCCCCCTCTCTCTCTCTCTCTCTCTCTCTCTCTCTCTCTCTCTCTCTCTCTCTCTCTCTCTCTCTCTCTCTCTCTCTCTCTCTCTCTCTCTCTCTCTCTCTCTCTCCCTCTCCCTCTCCCTCTCTCTCTCTCTCCCTCTCTCCCCCTCTCTCCCCCTCTCTCCCCCTCTCTCCCTCTCTCCCGCTCTCCCTCTCTCC
>NC_061829.1:40261378-40273878 GCF_019202785.1 Penaeus chinensis
GATAAGATAGGTGTATTGATTTGTTTTTCTTTTTCTTACTCTCTCTTGTTCCCAGTTGGATATATATCTATATTTTTATTTTCTGATTTTTTTTTTTTTTTTTGTATGCCGCGTTTATGTCAATTCTGCTCCAGCTGTTCACAAGTTCGTTTTTGTATTTCTAATTCAGAGCTAAGAAAATATTGTTTCCGTTGCATCTTTCGCCTCAGTACCTCCTGTCCCCCCCCCCCCCCCGACTCTTTCCCTCCTACCCCCCTTCCCGCCTCCCACCCTATACCTTGCTATAGATGCGTTTTAGAGACGGACCGTTACCTGTATGTGTTGGGGAGGGGAGAGGGGAGTGGGGTGGGGGGTGGGGGAGGAGTCCTGCCTCGCGCCTCGGCAAGTAAAACGCGAGATATTAACGCGGTTTAAAATCCCTTAATTGTTCGGATTACGATTACCGTTGAACATGTTGGGTGTGAGTGAGGCCGGGGGGGGGGGGGAGGGGGTCGAGGGAGGGAGGGGGAAAGGGAGGGGATGGGCGCAATACGTGGTCGATTTTGCATGTTTTTTTGTCTTTTTTTTATATTAATCTTCGTTGGCGGCGGTTTCGGTTGTGGTCGGGGAGAGAGAGAGAGAGAGAGAGAGAGAGAGAGAGAGAGAGAGAGAGAGAGAGAGAGAGAGAGAGAGAAAGAGAGAGAGGGGAGAGAGAGGGGAGAGAGAGAGGGAGAAGAGAAAGAGAAGAGAAAGAGAAGAGAATGAAAAGAGGAAGAGAGAAAGAAAGGAGAAAGAGGGAGAGAAAAGAGGAAGGGAGAAATATTGGGGGGGA
This sequence comes from Penaeus chinensis, assembly GCF_019202785.1. Lineage (NCBI taxonomy): Eukaryota > Metazoa > Arthropoda > Malacostraca > Decapoda > Penaeidae > Penaeus > Penaeus chinensis. Next base: position 40,262,190 of record NC_061829.1, read on the forward strand.
AGAAGATAAATCATCTCTTAATTAGACTATCCCGGGTCAGAACCCCGGCAGATCATCGGTGGTAATTAGGGCCAATTATCATCAGGGCGGCGACCACGGCTGGGTTTTGTGGGGGGGGGGGGTAAGGGAAGGACAGGGAGACGGATGAGGGAAGGGAAGGGAGGGGGGGGGGGGAGGCGCATTTGCATAGCGTGTGTTGCGGTGTGCGTGCGTGCGTGCGTGCGTGCGTGTTTGTTGTCTTTGCGGGGGATGATGTGTCGATGATTGATGGATTGGCGAGGGAGGGAAAGGCGAGTTCGAGGGTAGGCCTACCGGCGAGCTGGTTCCCGGTCTCTGCTCTCTTCGGGGTTCCTTTCTCGCTCTTCGTGTTTTTCGTGATTGTTTTTGTTTTCCTCTTTCTGTGATTCTTCTTTCTCCTGCTATTCCTCTTTCTTCTCTTCTTCCTCGTCTGATTCTTCTTTCTCCTTCTGTTCCGCTTTCTTCTTTCTTCTCTTCCTCCTCCTCTGATTCTTCTTTCTTCTTTGTATCTTCAACCACTCAACTTTGATGCATATTACAAATGTGTGTGTGTGTGTGTGTGTGTGTGTGTGTGTGTGTGTGTGTGTGTGTGTGTGTGTTTTAAGAGTTTGTTATTGTTTTTGTGAGAGCGAACGTCGAGATGAGGAAGTGGCCAGCGTGAACGAACCGTTAGATCGCCGGTGCAACGAGCGAGCGAGCGGAGGCAGAACCGCTCACGATTGCACATTGCACACCTCCTTCTAAGCAGCCGTCTCCCCCACCCTTCCCCCCCCCCCCGCCACCTCCTTACCCCCGACTGTCTTCTGTGCATTTACACCTTTTAATCTCCTGAGCTTCAAAGGTTCTCTTGTCCTTCAGTTAATTTTCTCGCCTCTTTTCTTTTCTCTTTTCTTCTCATCGTCTTTCTCGTCTTTTCTTACTGCCAAATCTCGTTTTTTGATGCAAGTGGAACATATATTATTATCATTATTGTTGTTGTTGTTCATATTGTTATCATCATCGTTGTTATTGTATTACTTTTATTCATAGAAATAGTTGTAATCTGTAATCACATCTTTGGCCCAAGTCCAGCTTCACCGTGACTGGCAAGGCAGTTCTAAAAACAAAAACAAAAAAGCAAAAACAAAAAAAGAACAGGTTTCCATGACCTGCAACAAGGGAAGCGGGTGAGGAAAACGCCGTGTTTGCCCTTCTTGCGTGTATCTGAGTGTGTGTTTGTGCGTGTGTACGTGTGTATTCGGCGTTACAGCGAGTCCTCCTAACGGCATTGTGTCAAGAAAAGTTGCTCTTGGTTGGGGGAGAGAGAGGGAGGGGGGTAGGGGTAGGGTAAGAGTGGGGGTGGGGAGTTATGCGCGTAGTTGGAAGCTTGATTCTTGCAGTTCACGTCTCTCATGGTGACTCCCATCCCCCACCCCCCTCTCTTCCCCCTCTTCCTCCCCTTTCCCCCTCCTTAAGAGCGTGTAAGTACGCCTTCCCTTATCACTCTTGACTGCTTCTTCACGCAGTTCACTCGTTTGGCGTGTGCTTTTGAACTCTTTTCCTGTTATTATTGTTATTTTCTTCGCGCTTATTTCCCTCGTTTTCTGTTCAAGTCATCGAGTAAGAGAGAGAGAGAGAGAGAGAGAGAGAGAGAGAGAGAGAGAGAGAGAGAGAGAGAGAGAGAGAGAGAGAGAGAGAGAGAGAGAGACAGAGAGACAGAGAGACAGAGAGACAGAGAGACAGAGAGACAGAGAGACAGAGAGACAGAGAGACAGAGAGACAGAGAGACAGAGAGACAGAGAGAGAGACAGAGAGACAGAGAGAAAATATTTCGCGCTGTGTACGACAGACCGGCTGAAAGTCAGAGAGAGAAAACAGACGCATAGGCCTACTTTCACACAAGCAAGGCGATAGCGCGAGATGCTCAGACAACATCTTGCAGGAAAGTGGGACTGACTGGAAGCGGAGAAAGTAGCCAGGCAGCGGCGCAGCAGATGTCTAGCAAATGTTGTTTAGAGTAGCCGTTGTCTTGCAAGTGGTTAGAGTAGCCGTTATCTTGCAAGTGTTGCTTAGATCCCCTCAGGCAGCAGAGGGTAGTCGTAGTAGTCGTGGACACGTAACGTCTTGGAGGCGAGTAGAAAATAATCACTTTCTAGCAAGAGTGTAAACATGGTTCTTGCGGTTGCCGGGTGGCTTACTGGCGAAGGGAAGAGGAGGAGGAGGGAGGAGGGAGGAAGAGAGGGGGGGAGGAAGGAGAAGGAGGAGGAGGAATAGTAATAATATTATTTAAGGATGATGATCATGATAATGATAAGGATATTAATAAGAAGGAGAGAAATTGGGGAGGGGAGAGGAGGGGAAGAGCAAAAGTAAGGGGAGGCTGAAAGTGGGTGGGAGAAGGGGGAGGTAGTCAGAGAGGGGTTAATGTTGGTTGCGGAGAGATGAGAAAGGGGAGGAGGAGAGAGGTGGGGGGAAGGGAGGGGAGGGGGCGAGGATGTGGAAAGTGTTTGTGTGTGTGTCTGCGGTGGAGAGTTTTAAATTCGATTGTTTTTTTTGCAACTTTCGTTTTTGGGAGAGAAAGTGTTTTTCCCCTCCTGTGCTTGAGGGCGGCCAGCTGCGACGCCGGGGTGGGGGTGGGGGTGAAGTAAGCGGGATTTTGCTCTTTCTATTACGTTTGTGTCTGCTTAACTGTCTGCTTTTGCGTCCACTCTTTACTTCTTTTTTTCTGTGTGGGTATGGAGAACACGCCCGAAAATAGAAAAGGAAACGGTCAAAACAAAACAAAACAAAAATCCTCCCACATTTCATTTATATTTTCTCAGACTTGTTGTTGTGCGTGCCTTCCCGTGTATACAACCCCCCCTCCCCTTCCCCTTCCCCTTATCCCCTTTCCCCTTCCTCTTTCCCCTTTTCCCCCCTTCGCCCCCCCTCTCCCCATGTCACGTGTTCACGGTCTGTGGTTAATATACTTCCTGTTTTGGGGAGAGAGAGGTTTTTTTTGGCATTAAATATTTTTTTGTATTCTCTGTAACGAATTTAGTGTGTGATTTATGTTAACTTTTTTTCCGAATGATGAATTGAGATATAATAATTTTCTCTTTACAGGTATGAAAGCGTGATGCAGTGGCGGAGGCGACGTGTGGTAATATACCTGGAAGTAATATTACATATGTACATGTACATATACATACACGTATACATACATACATACATACATACATACATACATACATACATACATACATACATACATACATACATACATACATACATACATACATACATACATATATTTATTTATATATGCATACATTATATATAATATATATATTTATTTATTTATATATACACAATATGATATACTATGATGTGATGTTAATAATTTAAGATAATGTTAGGATTACTTGTGCTCTATATTCTATCGTATCAATTTTTTGTCCTTACTTACACAAAAATGCACATACACATATATGAAACATCATCTGTCACGAATGTCAGTCGTCATGGCAACGAACGCGCCCTGCCTTTCTCTTCCTCAATGCCTGGGCGTCCATCCGTCACGGGCGTGTTTGATATGTGTCGCGGGCGTGCCACAGCCTCCTCCCTCCCCCCCTCCTCCTCCTCCTCCTCATCCTAAGCCGCCCATTGTTGTGGTCTAATGGATCGCCCCTTCTTCACCCCCCCCCCCCCTTCTTGCTCCTACCCCCGCCCATTTTGGGTTATAGAGTAATGAGAATTGGGTTGTTTGGTCGTGGGCGCGTGGGTCTACGATGGGCGTGAAGGTTTTAGACTTTTGTATTATTTTTAGAAGATAATGTGAGTTGTCTTTATTTTGCAGTTATTGTTATTTTCTTTGTGTGTGGCTATTTTCTTCGTGTTGTTGAAATTGTTACGTGGTTTAGGTGTACATGTTTTATCAATTTTATTTTTGTTTGTGTTGAAGTTTTTCTCGTTTTTGGTGTGTATTTCCGGCGGGGATCTCGCGCGTGTTACAAAAATCCGATTTAAAGTGAAAATATATATTCAAGTTACATTCTTTTCATTCGGATTTTCGGCGAGGGCGGGTATGGGGGGGGGGGAGGGCAAGGGGAGAATGAGGGGGGGCGAGTGATTATTGCAGGGGATTTTTACGCGTTGGTGCCCTTCAATGGTATACCCTTGCCAATCCTCCCCCCCTCCCCCAATCCCTTCAGTTCTCTCCTCCCTTCGCTTCTCCCCTCCCCCCCCTTCACGCCCCTCTCCCGCTCCCCTTCACGCCTCTCTCCCCTCCACATGTACTTTCTTCTTCAGTGATTCTCTTTCTCGTATTCGTTCTTTCGCTCTCTCTGTTTTTTTGTTTCTTTTCGTTCGATAAAAGAAGGAAAGGGGAAATAGTGAATGGTGATTTTATTTTACTTCTTCTTCTTCTTCTTCTTCTTCTTCTTCTTCCTCTTCTTCTTCTTCTGCTTCTTCTTCTTCCTCTTTTTCTTCTTCCTCTGCTTTTTAAATTGGTTTGGTCACGGGAAGAAAGGGGCGGGGGGGGGGGGGGGAAGTCATTCATTTAGTTCTGTTTATCTACTTTTATCTATTTTGTCTATTTTTTACGTCTTTTTACGTTTATCATTCTTTACCCCCTTCCCTGCGTTGAGGGGGGGGGGGGGGAGGGGAGAGGAAAGGGGAAAGGAAAGGGAAACGAAGGGGGGGTATAGGTTGGGGGTATGAAAGTCAGGTTATTAACGGGATTATGAATGCACATTTCCCTTATTGATTTGCTTTTGCGGGCGGGTTGTGGGGGTGAGAGGGGGGGAGGGGGTAAGGGGTAAGGAGGGGGTAACGTGGTATGGGATGGGGGTAGCGTCCTGTTCTCTCTTTCTCTCTCTCGCTCTCTTTTTTCCCCTCTTTAAACAGCTTTATGCATAGTTAAACAGCTTAATGAGACGCAGTGGCTTTCCCCCCTCCCCCCCTTCTCTCTCCACCCTACCTCTTCTCCCTCTTTCCACCCTATCCCTTCCCCCCTTCTCTCTCTCTCTCTCCACCGTACCTCTTTCTCTCTCTTCCTCCACCGTACCTCCCCCCCCCCTTCCCTCCACCCTATCTTATCCCTCCTCCCTCCACCCTATCTCTTCTCTCTCTCTCTCCACCCTACCTCTTCTCCCCCCCCCCCCCCTTTCGCTTTTGTATCGGAATGGAAGTTGAGGGAGGAAGGGGAGCGGGGGGGACAGGGAGTGAGCGGGAGGTACTAAAAATATTTATTATTTATAATGCATCGTTGATGGATAAAGGCGACTGTCGGTGAATAAGGGTGTACATTAGTGTGTGTGTGTTGTGCTGTGTTGTGTTGTGTTGTGTTGTGTTGTGTTGTGTGTGTTGTGTGGTGTGGTGTGTAATAGAGAGAGAGAGAGAGAGAGAGAGAGAGAGAGAGAGAGAGAGAGAGAGAGAGAGAGAGAGAGAGAGAGAGAGAGAGAGAGAGAGAGAGAGAATAGGAGCTAATGTCGTTTGTTAGTGATAAGGCTCCCTGATTAGAATCTTTCAAAAGGCAATATTATTATAGATTGCAGATTGCAGGTTTTGTGTTTATCAGTCAGGCATAAAAGATAGCAGAAAGGGGTAGGGGAAGGCATTTTAAAGCACGAATTAAAGAAAAGGCAAGGAAGTTAATTAGAGCGGAATGAAATTTTAATAGAAATAAAATGCAGGGGATGATATTGTGTGTGTGTGAGTTTGTGTGTGTGTGTGTGTGTGTGTGTGTGTGTGTGTGTGTGTGTGTGTGTGTGTGTGTGTGTGTGAGTTTATGGAGTAGGGGGCGGAGGGGGAGTGGGGGGGGAGTAGCTTCACCTGCCAACTCGCGTATCTCTCGTATGATCGGTGCCCTCCCCCCTTTCTCCCTCTCCCTCCCTCCCGCCCCTTTTTACTCCCACTCCCTCCCCTCCCCCTCCCCCTCCCCCTTACAATAGCGGCTGGTCGTTTCGGCGGGACAATATTACGTAACAATAGGCAAATACCCGAATGAAGACCCGCATGTCTCTGTCTCTCTCTTCCTCTTTCTCTTCGCTCTCTTCCCTTCCTTCGTCCCTCTATTCCCTCCTTTCCCACCCTCCTCTTGCCCACGTTGCTTCCTTCTCTCCTCTCTCCTTCCTTCCGTCCCTCTCTTATCCCTCTTTTCCTTTCTCCCTCCCTCCCACCTCCCCTCTCCTTTCTCCTTCCCTCCCCCCACTCCTTTCCCTCTCCCCCCCCCTCTCCCTGAAGCATACAAACCCGGCCGATTCGTTGTTCCCTTAAGGATGAGGAGTAAGTGGAGAAGTGGATAGGATATTGTCCCTCCTGTCCTGTAGGATCTGGAGAGGACCCGACCGGTAGTTAAGTGCGAGATGATATCCTTTTCCCGCTTGGAGAGGCCCTTCGCTCCTCTACAGTATCCTACATCCTACGGCATTTTACGGCATCTAACGGCATCCTACGGTATACGGCATGCAATCGACGCATCAACGGAATGTACACAGTACGATTTTTTTTTTTCTTTTTTTTCTTTTTTTTTTTCCTGTTTTTGTATTTCCGTTTTCTTTTTCTTTTTTACGGTTAGCGTGTATTGTCAATTGATCGCTTTTAATTACACCTCTGGGCTTTTTATTATGTTTGCGGCCGATGTTTTATGACAGTTTTATGTGCTTCTGTTTTTTGTTTGTTTTTTCTTTTATAAGAGTAACGACTTTCTGTTATCAGTATTTGTTTGTTTGTTTTTATGCTAATTGTGTAGGGACTCTTGATCAATGAATAAGTGTAAATCAAGGTAAATTAATGGCGACTCACAAATAACCGAATAAGTGTAAATTAGCAGCGACTCTGTGGCTGAATAAATAACCGTGATTGGTGGGCGTTAGGGGATAAATGAAAGCGCGGCATTGGTAATGGCGGTCGAAAGCCGATCACGTGACACGCTCCGTTCGCGTCTGGTCGTCTCTCGGAATAAATCACGTGTCTCGTTATTTTTCGGTGAAAATGATATATACAAAAAAAAAAAAAAAAAAGTAACTTGGAGAATAATATATACAGAAAAAATAAATAACCTTCATACATAGGCCCTTGGTCGATCTTGATAAGCGGTACCGATCAGCTGGAGGAGATCAGCTGGGATGATGGGGGGGGGGGGGAGATTGCTGGTGGGATGGGGGGAGGTAGGGTGGGGGGAGAAGGGAGAGAGGGAAGGGGTGTAAGAACCACAAACCTGTGATTTATGATCTGATTGTGTGTACATGTGTGTGTGGTGTGTGTGTGTGTGTGTGTGTGTGTGTTTGTGATTATTATATATGTGTGTTAGTGTGTGTATTTGTGTTATTAGGGAGAATTTAGATAAAAAGTAAATGGAAATTAGAGAGCGTAAACGAGTATGTACGTGTGTATGTGTTTTAATTCACAGTGCAATCACGTCCCTCACCCTCACATCGGCCACGTGCGCTCCAATAAGGGCGCCCGTATCGCCGAGTGCGCTGAGCGTCGGCAACCGATAGCGGATCTCGCTATAACGGATCCCCGCGGAGATATCCGTTCATAGGCGGCCGTTCATCCGTTCGTCTGTACGGTGCGGGGAGTAGGGTTGGGGGGGGGTGAGGGGAGCTTAGGTGGCACCGGAAAAAAACGTCTGTATCCATGTCCGTGAAAAATACCAATTGGATTGTACGCTCATTCCGTCGGGCATCGGGCATCGGGCCTACCGACGGAGCTACGCAAATGACGGATGGGTTCCGGTCGCGGCTTCCCCGGCGGCGGCGCGGTGATGTTCGCGTATCCGGATCGCGTGCGGTTTGCGGCGAGTGACAACAGCTGCGGCGACGCTGGGGTGGGGTGGGCCGTGAGGTGGGTGCGCGGGTGGGTGGAGGGGCGGGGAGGGGGGGAGTGGGTGGGTACGGGGGGAGGGGTACAAGTTTGCAGGTGGTGATTGGATGTCGCCGCGATGACTTATCTACCTGTTTTGCATACGGAGGTCGGTGGGCTGGTCTGAGAGGGGAGGGTGGGTTGGTGCATGCGGTCGGCCTGTCAGGAAGATTTAGGCCTGTTTTTTTTAGGCTGGCTTTGGAGCCTAGATGTTGCGCCTGATGGATATGATTTGTTTTTGTTGTTATTTATTTTATTTTATTTACTGTGGATGTCTTTGCCTCTTTATTTCGGAAACGTATTCTCTATTTTCCCTCAGCCTTATGCCCTTATCAGTATCGCATCGCCGGCATTCGTTACGTAAAAAAAATGATGGTTACGTCAGCGGCCGCTAATACAGTCCCGCGGCCTGAGAAAGTCAATACTCACTCTCGTTCATTAGTCACTGCCGTTGCCTAACCTCCCCTGACATGCTAACCCCTGTACCTTAACCTCTTCGAACATCATAACCCTATTTGCTTAACTTCGTTTGACTTCAGAGCCCCCATTTGCCTATCCTCTTTCTCTTCTTCTTCTGCTTCTTCTTCTTCTTCCTCCTCCTCCTCCTCCTCCTCCTCCTCCTCCTCCTCCTCCTCCTCCTCCTCCTCCTCCTCCTCCTCCTCCTCCTCCTCCTCTTCCAACCCCCTGACCGCCAACCTCAATCCCGGGCCTTCTCGTCTCCTATTCCAAGTGGCCCGCGGATGCACCAGTGCCTGGCATATTCATGAGTCGCCTGGGAGGACCTTTGGAATGTCGGGTCCAGAGAGGGACGGAGGGAGGGAAGGTAGGAGGGAGAGAGATGGAGGGAGGGAAGGAGGGACAGAGGGATAAAGGGAGGGAGGGAGACCGAGGAACCAAGACCGAGACAGACAGGCAGGCAGGCAGGCAGACAGACAGACAGACAGACAGACAGACAGACAGACAGACAGACAGACAGACAGACAGACAGACAGACAGACAGACAGACAGAGTCCAAGACAGAGACCGAAACCTAGAACAAGAGAGAGAGACTTAAGTTCAAGACCAAAATCGAGAGAGAGAGAACGAGAAAGAGAACGAGAAAGAGAAAGAGAAAGAGAGCGCCAGCCAGCCAGAGAGACAAGTAGAGACAGAGAGGCAGCCAGAGACACAGGCAGAGAGAAATAGAGGGAAGAACAAGGACCGGGCGTCTGGTAGTGTCATATGACAGGCTCTTTGCACCGACTGCAGAGTGTCTTGTCATGGGAGCGACGGCCAGGCGGGCAATATCCAGAATTTACCGCGATCTCGGCCTCCCCAATAGCGGCCGCCGATCGTTTTTCACGCGAGAATGTGGAGAGGGTGGAATGAGATTGTAGGTGGAAGGGGGTAGTTAGAAAAAGGAATAGAAGAGGGAGGAGGAAGGAGGAAAGTGGAGGGGGAGAGGAGGAAGGAGGAACGAAGAAGGAAGAAGTAGAAAAGTAGAGAAAGAGGAGGAGGGGATAAAAGGAGGGTGTGTGTGTGGGGGGGGGGGGGAGGGAATGAAAGAGAATGTAAACGAGAGAGAATAACGATCGGAAATGAGGGCGATCGTGAGAGAGACATTACGAAGAGAGGCGAAGGAAAAACGAGAAAACGAGAAAGAAAAGACCCTCACTCTCACTCGACCCGGAAACCCTCGACGGGACGAGATTAAAAGTGAAATGCTAATGAGAGCGACAGTCTTTGCTCTGGAAGGGAGGGGGAGGGAGGGAGGGAGGGAAGCGGAAGGGAGGGAGGGTGGCAGGGAAGTGGAAGGGAAGGAGGGAGGATGGGAGGGAAGTGGAAGGGAGGAAGGGAAGTGGAAGTGAGGGAGGAGGGAGGGAGGGAGGAGGAAGGAAGGAAGAATGGAGTAAGAACCGCCCCCCCCCCCCTCCACCACCACCACAGCCTTCGGGGTCATGAGGAGACTAGGTTGAAAGCTTGCTTCTGAGTGAGTCATGGAGAGAGTGGAAGGATGGAGAGGGGGGGGGGGAGGGAAGGAATGGATGGATGCATGAGTGAAGGAAGGAAGAAAGGAAAGAGGGAGGGAGTAAGGAAGGGAGGGAGAAGGGGAAGGGAAAGGGAGAGAATGGAATCCGAAGAAAAAGGGAAAGAAGGCCCAAAATCTGTGCATTTCAAGGCCCATTGCCCGCGGCCATGGCTTCAAGACGACAGCCGTTTGCATCATGTTTTATGAAAAGGACTTCGGCCTTGTCGTCGTGTCCTTTCCCTCCCTCTCATCATGCCCTTTCCCCTCCCTCTCATGCCCTTTTCCTCCGTCCTTGAATCAGCGATGCGTTTCCCCTCGGAGGCGTCGGCTCTTGTTATCCGGCCGTCAGGAAGGACGGGAGTGGTGCACGCCCCCGTGGGAAGCGCTGCTCGCTGCCCGAGGACTAGGACCTCCTGAAGGAGGAAGGGTGAGAAAGGGTGAGAAATGGAGGGAGGAAAGGAAGGGAAGGGAAGGAGGAAGGGGTGAGGGAACGAAGGAGGGAGGGAGGAAGGGATCGAGAAGTAGAAAGATACCCACAGAGACAAATAGACGGAGACAGAAGTAGATGGATAGACTGATAGATGGATAGGTGGGTAAATAGATGGGCAGACAGGACAACTCCACCGGAAAAAAAACTAACAAATACTTCTTGTTGGGTTGTGGTAGTTAAGGAGTTAGCCTTGTTTCCTGTTATTGCTCGTCGTTGTTGCTCGTTATTATCCGCGTCGGTTACGTTGATGTTGATGTTAATGATGTTATTTATGATAGAGGTCGGCGTTTAGCTTTGAGAAGGGGGAGGGGCGATGGTCCGTTGGAGGGCAAAGTCGACCGTATATATTTCAAGAAGGGCCATTGAGGAGAATTTAGGATGGGGAGTCGACCCTCCTTCCTCACGCCTCCTGTTTCCTCCTGCCTTCCAGGCCCTCTTTTTTTCATTCTCTCACTCATTTTTTCTTTCTTTCTTTCTGCCTCCCTCTCTCTCTCTCGCCCCGCCTCCGACCCTCCCACCCTTTATCATTTATCTCTCTCATCTTCATTGGGTTCTCATCCTTCCACCCATCCTTCCCTCCTTCTCTCCCTCCCCGCCCTCTTCTACTTTTTATTCCCCTCATTCTCTCTCCTTCCTCTTTTAATCTCTCCCTCCTCCCCTTTCATTCATGTTGTTTCCCTGTCCGTCTGTTCCTTATCTTTTCTCTTTATTATCTACACATTTATATTTTTTTCTCACGTTTCTCTTCCTTTCGCTTTTGTTGCTCCTCTCGCCGTCTTCCCGTGCCTCTTGTTCTGCGAGCCCCCCCCCCCACCCCCCCCACCCCGCCCCCTCCACATCCCTTACACCCCTGTCTCGTCACCAAGATTTCGATCTCCCCTTTCGGCCTCCTGTCCAATTACTGGGGGAACCGTGTCCTTCCTCCTATTCTTCCTCGCGCTAATTCTCATCCTTCTTCTGTTTCCTCCTCCTCCTCCTCCTCCTCCTTCTTCTTCTTCACGTTCTCCTCGTTTTCCTTGGTCTTGTTCTCCTTCCTCTTGTTTTTGTTCGTTTCCCCTTTGTTCTTTTTTCTTTTTCTTTTTCTTCCTCGCTTTCTTCTTCGCTTTCTCCTCCTCCTCTTTTACTACCACCACCCCTTCCTCCTCCTTATTCCCCTTCACTTCCCTCTTCCCCCCTTGAGTTCTCGTTATGCCCTCCCACTCCTTGTTATCCTTCTCACCCTCTTTCCTCTCTCCTCTGTTCCCCCCTCCCCCTCCTCCGTCCCCCTCCTCCGTCCCCCTCCTCCCCCACCTCCCTCTCCTATCCCACTTTCTAGGCCTCTTGATTATCTGTTCCCTGCCCCGAGG
>NC_061829.1:40276378-40284806 GCF_019202785.1 Penaeus chinensis
ACTCGGACTGCAACTTCAGACGGCCTGACCTTCAGTGGGAGGTTAGTGTGTGAGTCTGTGTGAGGGAGAAAAGTTTCACCGCGCTTCGCTTGTATGCGTGTGTTTGGCTGTCTCTCTTTTCTCTTCTGTTCTTTTCTTTTTTTTTCCTTTCTTCTCTTCTCCTCTCCTCTCCCTTCGTATCACCTCTCCGTCCTTCTCCTCTCATTCTCTCTCTTCTCTCTTCTCTCCTTCTCTCGTCTCTCCTCTTTCCCCCCACCTTCCCTCCTTCCCTCTCTTTTCCTCTACTTTCCTCTTATTTCCCTTCCTCTCCTCTCCCCTCCTCTTTCCTTCCCTGCCTCCTTTTCTATTCTCCTCTTCTCTCCTTTTCCCTCCTTATCTCAGTCTTCTCTTACCTCCCTTCCCATTCTCCCTTCCTTCCGACCTTCTACACCCATTGAATATTCAATTTAAAGCCATTCGTGCCAAGTTTGTTAATATAGATTTATAAATCACGCGTTTCTCTTCCTCTCATGGGGTGGATGGAGGAGGGTTGGGGGAGGGGGAGATATCCTTATTCAGGGTATGTGGGGGGGGGGGGGGCTTCTTTTCTTGTATGTCCTTAAAAGTTGAATTTCTCTTGCCTTGCATGGCCTACCCAAGCAGTGTTCTTATCTTTTCTTCCTGGCTTGATTTATTTTTCATTTTTCCTCCTCTGTTTTCCCTTCCTCGTTTTCTTGTGATTGTTTGGTTACGTTTTTTCTTCTTTTTTTTTTTTCTTTCATTTGTTCTTCGTGATCCTTATCTTGTTTTGTTTTTTCTCCGTCTCTCCTCCTTCATCTTTCCTCTTCTTCTCTCCCTCGCCCAACCTCTTCTCCCTTCCCTTATTCTCTTCTCCCCTCTCCCATTCTTTCTCTTCTCCTCTCCCTAGTTCCCCCTCTTCTCTCTTTCACATTCCCTTCTTCTCCCTTCCTCATTCTCCCTCTTCTCCCTTCCTCATTCTCCCTCTTCTCCCTTTCACACGAGGTTTCTTCATTAGTAAATTAGCGTGTAGTGTGCGCCGCGGCGAGTGTAATGTGGTTTAGGGAATGGCCAGCGTGTTGGGACGAGGGAGGGAGGGGGGGGGGGAGAGGGAAAGAGAAAGAGGGAGGGAATGGGAGAGGAATGGAAGGAGGGAAGGATGGAAAGGGAAAGGTGGAGGGAGGGAGGAATGATGGGAATGGAAGAGGAAGAGAAGAATAGAGTGAGGGAATGGGAGAGGAAGGGAGGGAGGAAGAAAGAGAAGAAGGGAGAGAGGGAAGAAAGGAGAGAAGGAGAAGATTAGACGGAAAGAGCTAGATGGAAGCGTAGGAAGCTATATAGAATTTAGGAAAAAAGGGGGATAGAGGGGGAAGGGGGAGGGGGTGGGCAGTAGGTTTAGTGCGGGTGATAATGCGGTTAGGGCGTCATAGAGGAGGTGTCAATCAACCGTCTTTTTTATAGGGTTGTGCTATTAATTTTATTGGTGACGCTGTTGTTTATGTGCAGGGCGGTGGCCGAGAGAGGGAGGGAGGGAGGGAGGGAGGGAGGGAGGGAGGGAGGGAGGGAGGGAGGGAGGAGGGAGGGAGGAAGGGAGGGAGGGAGGGAGGGAGGGAAAAGAGCGAGAGAGGGAGGAAAAGGAGGCAGGGAGGGAGGAGGAGGGAGGGAGGGAGGGAGGGAGGGAGGGAGGGAGGGAGGGAGGGAGGGAGGAGGGAGGGAGGGAGGGAGGGAGGGAAAAGAGCGAGAGAGAGAGGAAAAGGAGGCAGGGAGGGAGGGAGGGAGGGAGAGGGAGGGAGAAAGAGAAAGATAGATGGAGGAATAGATGTGAAGAGAGTAATAGAAGTAAAAGAAAGCGGGAATACCGACGCGGGACCACATTTAAGCATAGGCGAGAGTAAGGGGGAAGTCGTGCAGTAGGGGGAGGGGTGGGGGTGCTCCTCTGTCGTACCTCGTGACCTGGTCGTTGTCGCTAGCCACTGGTCGTTGAGTCGTTGATGGCCCGTTTTATCGACGCTCAGGAATCGATTCAAGGCCCCTTTCTCTCCGGTTGGAAGTTGGTGGAGGAGAAGGAAGAGGGGAAGAAAACAAGGAAGAGGAGGAGGAGGAGGAAGAGAAAGACACTGAAGAAAACGAGGATGGGGGAGAAAAAAAGAAAATGAAACGGGAAAAGATAAAAGGAAATTAAAAAGTAGTAGTATTAATAGAAGAAAGAAGACAAGAAGAAAGAGCTAGGAATTTGTGCATGTAGTGGTACACTTAAGCACACATGTACGTATGTACACCAATATCAACACTAGCGGGTCGCCCCAGTTGCAAGAAGGTGTCAAGATGCATGACTCACTCGAGATTTCCTTAAAAGGCGATTCGGGGTTGCCTATTGATTAGGTTGCCCCTGCACATGTACACTCTCGTGTGTGCTGGCATGTACAAATATGTACGGTGTGTACATTCACTCTCGGCGGGTAGGGTGGAGCGAGCTCGTCGGAAAAAAAGAAATGTCATTTGTAAATGATATCTCTCGATTTCGCTAATTGGAATATAGATTGGATTTTTTTTTTTTTTTTTATCATTATTCATTATTTCGGGCATATATCGGAATTTCGGAGTGCCGTTCAGAGTTCGTTGCGGCCTTGCGTTGTTGCTTGCTCGACCTCGTGTTCGATGGCCAAAAGCGGGGTCGTTTGGGACGCTTTTTCACCCCTTCCCCTTGATGGTCGTTTGTCCAGGGTCGTTCATTCGAGGTCTTCCGTTCGAGGTCGTTGTCGGGCGCCGTGTCATGCCACTGCCATGTCACGAACCTCGCCAGCGATGCGGTGACACAGCTACTTTGGTGTCGACCTTGTTGCAGGCAGTAAAGAGCCCCGGGTGTTGCAATGTTGCCCGTCATTGCCGAGAGGGGTCACGCTGTTATTGCGGGTTAAGTGGGGAGGTTGTGGTTATGGGGGGGGTTATGGGGGTAGAGGGGAAGTGAGAGTAAGTGATGAGGGAATTGGAGTGGGAGGGATAATGGAGGGAGTGTTGAGTGGGAAAAAAGGAGGGCGGAAGGGAGGTGAGAGAAATGAAGAGTTAAAGGGAAATACACACACACACATACACACACCTGTTTCATTAGTCTTGCTTATAATCCCCGAGGTAACCTTCATCCCTCCCCTTTTCCCTTCCTCCGTTTCTCCCTTTCTCCCTCCCCCTTCCTCCCTCCCGCCCACACGCCCATAACCCGAGGCAGGTGGAAGCACAAGATCAGCCAAGTCATGTCTTGCCCAATTCATATGACGTCATTTATGTATACGTGTCACTTATCGTCACGTTTTTTTTATCTCTTTTTTTTTTTACTACCCTTTTTATTTCTCTTATTAATGAATAATTTTCTTTCACTTTCTCCTCTTTCTTCTTTTGAAAGTCGTGATGACTAGGCGGGCGTCCGTGACCTGGTCTTTTGCGTGAGAATTGAATGCGTGTGTCGCGTTTTGCGTGTCCAGAGCGTGACCGTGATTGTAGGGGGCTGTGGTTTTCGGGGCCTGTTATTTCTGTAGCTGTCTGCGTGTATCTCCATATATGTATCTCTTTGTGTGTGTTTATTTATGTTCTCTTCCCTTTTCCTTCCTCTCGCTCTGTCACCCCTCCCTCCGTTCCTATCTCCATTCCCTTTTCCTCTCCTCCCTTCCTCTCCACTCTCTTCCCCTCCCCTGTCCTCTCCTCTGCTCTCCTCCCCTCCCCTCCCCTCCCCTCCCCTCCCCTCCCCTCCTCTCCTCCCACCTTTAAATGTCAAATAGAGGTTAAGGTGAGAGCTGACGTGTGAGTATAAGTATGAGAGTACGCATGCATGTCGCGACGCCTGTACGTGACGGACCGCGGGATGGCCGCATCTGTGCAGACTCGTATGTATGTATGCGTGTATGCGTATGAACGTGCTTTGGTTCGAGTGTGCGGCGCGTCACCTGCGTGCTGAAGACGGCCTTCACCTTATTACACCTTCACCTGACACCTCCGGAGTGCTGATGGGGCGAAGGGGAGGACCGCGGAATTGCGGCTGTCGGGTGTCAGTCGGAGTGAGAGGCTTCCTTCTCGTGACTGACAGCGACGGCGGTGACGACGCTGACGTGCGGGGAGACAAAGGGCCGGCGCTCCCACGGTCTTTCAGGGTGATTGAGGGAATATCTGTGACGGTGGGAGGTTCTGAAACTGACGTTTTTATTGATGTTCTGTATATGTGCGTGTGGATTTGCGACGTGTACTTACATACGTCCACAAGGAAGTCAACGACCTATTCTAAATTACTCATCCCTAATTTCCTTTTCTTTTTTCTTGCAGACTCGTTCGTCAACTCTCAGGAATGGACGCTGTCCCGCGGCGTGCCCGACCTGCGGCTGGGCATCGTAGGCTCGCTCTCCTCCGGCAAGTCCGCCCTCGTGCACAGGTGAGGTTTTATTTAGTTAGTTATTATTTATTTGTTTATAATTATTATAAACATCTCTTTCATTTTCTTTATGCTTATTATCTTCTTCATCCATCCATCCATCCATCCATCCATCCTTCCATCCATCCATCCATCCATCCATCCATCCATCCATCCATCCATCCATCCACCCACCCACCCACCCACCCACCCACCCACCCACCCACCCACCTACCCACCCACCCACCCACCCACCCACCCACCCACCCATCCATCCATCCATCCATCCATCCATCCATCCATCCATCCATCCATCCATCCATCCATCCATCCATCCATCCACCTACCCACCCACCCGCCATACGTCATTTCTTTTCATTTGTTTCCTTCTCCTCCTCCAGATACCTGACGGGGTCGTACATGCAGGAGGAGAGCCCCGAGGGAGGCCGCTTCAAGAAGGAGATCGTGCTGGACGGACAGAGTTACCTGCTCCTCATCCGCGACGAAGGAGGCCCGCCGGAACTGCAGGTGAGGCATGAGGAAGGGGTGGGGAGGGGATGAGGGAGGGGGGGAAGGAGGGGTGGTTGGGAAGGAGGGAGGGAGGAAGGGAGGGAGGGAATGAGGGAGGGAATGAGGGAGGGTGGGAGGGAGGGAATGAGAGGTGGGTGGCGGGTAGGGAATGAGAGGTGGATAGGAGGGAGGGAATGAGGGAGGGTGTGGGTGGAAATGTAAATGAGAGAAAATGAGAAAATTGGAAATGAAAGAAAATTAGAAAATGGAAATGAGAAAAAGAGAAAATGGAAATGAGAGAAAAAGAGAAAATGGAAATGAGAGAAGCAAAGTTAAGAATTAACGTTAAGAGAAAGGGAAAGGGAGAAACGAGGGAGGGAAAGAGGTGACGGGGAAACCATGGAAGTATTTATTTTTGTAAATGTATATGCACGGAGTTCGATTTGATTTAATTATCAAATGTCGAGGCAATTAAGACAGCCTGCTGAGTTAATGTTGGTCTGGGAAGAAGGGGGGGGAGGGGGATGGGCGGGGTGGGGGGGGAGATGGCCCCCTCTAAAGGTCATTAACATTATCTCTCGCAGTGACCATCATGAAGGGGGGTGGGGGGGGAGTGGGAGAGGGAGAGGAGGAGGGGGGGAGGGTCGTTCCCGGAACAGGTGCGTCGATAGTGATTAATATTAGGTAATGATTTTTAGGGGGGGGGGTAGGTAGGGAGGGTATGGGAGGGGCTCTAGAAAGTAGGGGAGGGGGCGGTCAAGGGCGTGACATAGGGGTTGGGGAGGTGGGGGGGAGGAAAGTGGGGGGAAAGGGGGGTACGGAGAGAATAGGAGCGGAGGTGAGTCGTTGTCATGATGGATACTGATTTATTAATAGGATGAAGTTAATGGTGTTGTTGTGATTGATGACTGCGGTTGAGAATGGGTGGGGAGGGGGTGGGGATAGGGGGGTGGTGATTCGTTTTCTCTCATCAGGTGATTTGATTGGTTAAATGACTGATTGTGTGAGTGGTTGTTTGTAGTTATTGAGGCATGGGGTGGGGGGGGGGGGTGATATCTGATTTATATCGTTGGAAAGGGTTAAAAATGATGTCGATTTTGTGTGTGGGCGGGATAGGTGGGTGGGTGGGTCGGTGTTGGAGCCAGCGGGGGCGAAATCCTTATCCCCTCCACCTTTCTCTCCTATTCCCACTCCTACTCTTTCTCCTTCTCCTCTCTTTCCTTTCTTTCTCTCATCCCTACTTCCTTTTCCTTCCCATCCCCGTCCACCACTCAATTCCTCTCCTGTCTCTTCTCCCCCATTATCATCTCCCTACTCTTCCCCTACCCTCCTTCTCTACTCTCCTGCTCTCGCTCTGGCTCTCTCCCTCTCCCTCTCCCTCCCCCCCCACACTCACTATCACCGTGACGCCCCTACCCCACCCCCTTCCCCTGTCGGCTCCCCTCCCCCCTAAAATCTCGCCCGAAATGACCCTAAATTACCGGTCCCGATAATACTCGGTTACGCTGAAATTGCTCGTTAGTGTCGGTACCCAGTCGCGTCGCTTGCTTGTGTATGGGGAGGAGGGAGATGGAGGAAGGGGGAGAAAGGAGGAGAGAGAGAAGATAGGTAAAGATGATAGTGATAAAGATGATGATGATTATCATAGAAGTGAGTATGACGATATCGATTATATATATGTATATATATTTTTTTTAGAAACAGTGATATGAATAGTAATCGTAGTAGTTAGGCAAAAAGAGCATGGGGAAGAGGAAGAAGAAGGGGGGGAGAGGAGAAGAAAGAGGAAGAGGAAGAGGAAGAGGGAGAGGGAGAGGACGAAAACAATATATAAAAGGGAAGAAGAAGCAGAAGGAGAATTGCTCGAAGACTAATGGAACGGAGAAATGAAGACGAGGGAGATGAGGAGAGAGGTCTTGTGGTCATTTCAGAATTCATGTCATTTGTGGTCCGCGGTATGGTAGCTAATCGCGCGCTCTTGTCGTTTCGCGTTATCGAAGGAGGATGGTATGTTATCGCGTTATCGACAATCGTTGTGTTATCGCTGGATGTTATATTTTTGCGATTTCGAAGGGCGTGTTATTCGTTCTTGCTATCGAAAAACACTGAAGATATCACGGGAAGTTGTTATTCAGATGTTAAAGATATCACGATAAGCTGTTATTTAGTTGATGTTATCAGAGATGAACGGTATCGTATTAAATGGTTATCCAGTCTTGTTATCAAAGAACACAGTGTTATCGCGCATCACGGTTTATTCCTTGGCTTTTATTCCACCAAAGGAGACTCATTTCTGGAGCGGCGGCTGGAATGGGTCGGCCTGCCTAATGGGCTTCTTGTAGGCAGTTGGCACCCTGCCGTGGGCGCTTCCCCGGGGGGTCGGGCTCTGTTTACCAAGCTGGACCGCGAGTTAGGTCCCCACCTTCCCTTCCTTCCCCTTCCCCCCCTTCCCCCCTTTCCACTTCCAAGCTAAATTCTCCCCGTGTCTTTATTTTCCCCTATCGCATCCGATTTTTTCCCCTGTCTCTTTGTCTCTTCATGCTTTCTTTTATATCTCAACTTTCTTTGTTTTAAATAGTCACTCGTGTTTATTTTTTTTTTCTCTCTCGGTCTTTTCCTTACTTTCGTCAACTCCCCCCCTCTCTCTCTCTCTTTCTTTTCTATCCCCCTTCCTTACCCCCTCTCTTTTCTCCTTTTCCTTTCTCTTTTCCCCTATCTCTTACTCCTCCCTTTCCTCTGCGTACATCTGCTCATTTTATTGTTTGTCCTCGCTTGTGTCGTGCTCGTCTGATATGCGTGTTTCCTGTGACGTCATTCGTGCGTTTCGTTATATATCGATTTTTATTTTATTATTATTATTCTTTGCCTATTTGTTTATTTAGCGACCGCTGTGACAGTTCACCGTTCTTGTTTTATTTTTCCCTCCCTCTCTTTTCCTTTCCTCTTCCCCTCCTTCGATTCTCCCCCTCCCCCCCCCCTTCTTCCCTTCTCCCCTTCTAGTAACTCAAGCTTCACTTAAGTGCCCACTAAATGCCCTCATTTTGCCCCCATCCTCCCCACCCTTGCGACTCCTTCCTCTTTCCCCCCTCACCCCCCTTCCCTCCTATCCTCCCTCTGCCTCCCTCCCTCCCTCTCTCCCCTCCTCCACCCCCTCCCTTCTCCGCATCCTGTCCATCAACTGTCTTACTGCCACCCTCAGCCCGCAGTAGGGGGTGTTGGGGGGAGGGGGAGGGAGTGTAGGCCTAGATTTTTATTGCCAGCCGTAAAGAGCGGGCTTTTCCCGGCCACCCGCCCATGCCCCGCGCACCTGCTCACCCACTGCATGTCGTAGTTATCCCCCTCCTCCCCTCTCCTTCGCTCCTGTGTCCCACCTGTTCACCTGCTAGTTTGCGGTGTCCTTCGGGTACACATTCCTGCGTGTCCGCTTGTCCTCGCTCGGAATCAGTGTCGAGGGGGGGGGGGGGGGGCTGTGTGTGTGTGGTGTGTGTGTGTGGTGGGGGGGGTGTGTGTGGGTGTGTGGGGTGTGGG
>NC_061829.1:40284906-40289906 GCF_019202785.1 Penaeus chinensis
GGTTGTGACCCCCAAACATCACCATTGGGAAGCCGTGCTCGTATTGACACGGATATGAACGTCATGATTTTATGACTTTGAGGCGTTTTACGATGGCACGGTCACATGCCCTGTCTCCTCTCCCCTCACTTCCCCTTCCCCTCTCCCCACACCCCCTCTCCTCTCCCCCAGGCATTTTCCCACCTTTAGAGAGGGGAGAATATGGCACTTGGTGAAGCCTAACCCTCCCTGTTCTCCCTTCCTCCCCCCCCCTGTTTCCCCCTCTATTACCCTTAAACTAACCCATCTTTTCCCTCCCCTCCCCCCCCCTCCTTGCCCTATCGTCAACCTATCATGCCAACTCAGGAGGAGAGTGGGGGGGGGGGGGCGAACATATGGCATGCCGCCTCACCCTTACTGAGAACGGATGGCACCCTGGAATCGGCCGAGTAGGTGGCACTCGTTCGCAGAAAGGAGGTTCGTCGAGGCACAGAACTCAAAGCTATATTTAACGATGATTTTGTAAATGGAGGGTGATGAAATTAGGCCTTTGTGGGACGAAGATATGTAAAAGCGAAAGAAGGAATGAGAATAAGACTGAGAAAGGGAGAGAGACCATGATAGGTCATGATGATAAAGAGAAATGCGATAATATTTGTTCTTTGTTTGTAGTTTGTCTATAACTTGAGTATGTCGTTATAGTTTAAGAGGAAGATGTTAGGAAGAGACAAGAAGAAGAGGAAGGAGAAATTGGCGATGAAAAACACGAAAGAGAAAGAGAGAAAATGCTTTGGGTGCCAAATTTTATAGGTTTCTTGTGGTGACGCGAAGAGACGAGTGTGGTGGGGGAATAGGCCACGGGGGGGGGGGGGGGGGGAGCAAGGAGGAAGACCAGAAAGTGTGGGAGATGAAAATCAGCACAGATCAAGTAAGGGGAGAGAGAGAGAGAGAGAGGAAGAGGAAGAGGGAAGGGGTGGTGGGAGGTGGAAAGGTAATAGAAGAATAGATAGAGGGAATGAGGAATGAAGATCGAAGAATAGATATTTTAAGAAAAGGTGAAGAGATTCGAGCTGACCCCTCACCCCCCACCCCCAAGAACTGCAGCGTCACCCACCCTCCCCCCTCCCCCCGGGTCTCGGCAACAACATGTCATCACATCCGGTCCGAGCGAGGCAGGTGGACCGGCCCCGTCATCCGCTCGCTTCTGCAACTCATCACGTCTCGCACACGCTTTCCCACGCACCCTCCCCCCTTCTTTCCCCTCTCCTACCCCCCCCCCTCTCTCCCTCACCCCCCCTCCCCCTCCCTACTTCCACTTACTGCTTGTTCCCGAACTCGGCCTCTCTCACTCACTCTCTCTCTCTCTCTCTCTCTCTCTCTCTCTCTCTCTCTCTCTCTCTCTCTCTCTCTCTCTCTCTCTCTCTCTCTATCTCTATCTCTATCTCCCCAAAGGAGAATGTGAGTATGCATATTCATATTAATATCGCTCCCTTTTCCTTCCCCTTATCTTTTTCCCTTTACGTCTTCCTTCCTTCAGCCCTTACACTTCCCCATCTTCTCTTTCTCCCTCTACCCCTCCCCCTTCCCCCTTTCCCCCACTCCCTCTCTCCTCCTCTCCTCCTCTCTCCTCTCCTCCTCTCCGCCTCTCCCTCTCTCCTCCTCTCTTCCTCTCCTCCTCTCCTCCTCTCCTGTCTCCCCACACACGTCAAAACGTGACATCAGCAGATTTTTTCCCCTTTTTCTGTTCCTCTCTATCTCTCTTTTCCTCCCACGGAAGTGAGAAGAGATTTTGTGGATTTGCGGGCGTGAATGCGGGCGTGAGAGGTCGCCGATCCACTTCCACTTACGCAAATACGCACACGTCACGGTGGTGCTCAAATGGATGATGATATTTAGTAATGATGGTAGATGATAGATTAATAGGAAGTTGTCTTTAAGATTATTTTTAGCCTTTATGTATGTTAATAATGTTGATGAAATAATATTTTTTGTTATGATTATATGTTTAGTTGGTTATTATCATGACCATTATCGTTGTTATTGTTATTGCCATTATTGCATCACGTCATCAGACAATCGCTAGTGTCCGCGCGTTTGTACGTATCGCGTGTCCGTCGGTCTGTACGGATCACCACAAAGAAAGGGACACAATAACCCGTGTCAGTGATGTGTCCCTTTTTTTTTTAACCCCCTCCCCTTTCCCCCCTTTTCCCCTATCCTCCTCTTCCCTCCCCGCCTCCCCTCCTCCCTCCTCCTCACCTCCCCTCATCCGTCCTTCCCTCCTCTTCCCTCCCCTCCTCTTCCCTCCCCTCCTCCCCTCATGTTGGCCTGTCACCCTCTTGTCAACATAAACAATGCCAAACACGCAATATGTCCTATACTTTCCTCTCTGTGCCCGTTTGTGTTTCCGCAGACAGAGGGGGAAAGAAGAGGGAATCTCTCTCTCTCTCTCTCTCTCTCTCTCTCTCTCTCTCTCTCTCTCTCTCTCTCTCTCTCTCTCTCTCTCTCTCTCTCTCTCTCTCTCTCTCCTCTCTCTCTCCCTCTCTCTCCCTCTCTCTCCCTCCCTCCCTCCCTCCCTCCCTCCCTCCCTCCCTCCCTCCCTCCCTCCCTCTCCCTATCTTCTCTTTCTTCGCACTTTTTCCAACTTTTCTGTTTTTCTCAATGGGATTTGAAGCCGAGAGCCTTTAACAGTCAATAGCTTTAAACCAATTTACACACACGGCAAAGGAGTGGAATCTGCCATTTGTGTCATGAGTTACAAAAAAAATAGAAACAAACAAATAGAAAAAAATCATTCATAGTCTCTTGCTCTATTTGTTTTGCTCTGTCTCTCTCATCCCCCGCCGTATTTATGTATGTATGTGTGTGTATGTATCTGTATGTATCTATGTATTTATGTATGTATGTATCTATGTGTAACTATGGTTATGCGTATGTATATATCTATGTATGCATATATATACCATGTATGTGCATATGCATGATGGTATATATGTATGACTGTATTAATATACGTAAGCGAGTATGTCTGCGTGCATGTCCCGACCGCGCGGCAGGTGAGCGTCCGCCGGCGGGGTCGTGGCGCCCGAAATAAAACCTCCGCCGCCACTGCGCCGCCGCCCGCGTCGCGAGTTAATACTACAAGCCCATTTTGAAAGGGCGAGTCCATAGGCTTAGTATTGAAAGGCTTAATGGCATTAATAGGCCTGGGTGTGCTCGCGCCCCCGCAGCGGAGACGGCTTTGAGAGGCGGTCGGCCGCGGCTGACGTGCCTGACCTCTGTCATGCGGGATTATCCTCCGGGATTGGATAGTTAGACCGGGAAATCCTTGACGGCTGGATATAACGGCTGTCCGCGCTTCCCAGGGTCCTTGTGCGTGCGTGCGTGCGTGCGTGTGTGTGCGTGTGTGTGTGTGTGTGTGTGTGTGTGTGTGTGTGTGTGTGTGTGTGTGTGTGTGTGTGTGTGTGTGTGTGTGTGTGTGTGTGTGTGTGTGTGTGTGTATGTGTTAAAAGAAGAAAAGAAGAAAAGCAATAAAAGAGGGAGAGGAAAGAGAGAGAAAAAGAGAAGAGGAAGAGGAGAGGAGAGGAAATGGGCGAAGAGAGAGGAGGAGGAGAGTGCCCGTCACGCTTCACTTGGCAAAATCGGGAGAGCATCACATTGATATGGAAATGACACGTGGCGATTCGATGCGGCCGACCGAGCCTCTGCGGGGCGAGTGGGCGGCGGGGGGAGGTGGACGGGGTATACTGGAAGGGGGGGGGGCTGTCATAACACTCTAGGGTTCCCCTCCCTTCTCCCCTTCCCTCTTTCTTCCCTTTCCCTCTTCCCCATACATTTTCCCTCTTCTTTCTTTCCATTTTCTCTTCTCTGTATTTTCCTCCCTTCATAGCCAGACTCCCTCTCCTTCTCTCTCTCCCCCATCTATTCCTTCCTGATGACGTACTTTATTATTCCTCCTTATCCCTCTCCCTCTCTCTTATCCCATCACTCCCTCTTCGCCTCTCTCTGTGGATCAATTATCCTTCCCCTCTTCCCGCTCCCCCCTTCTTCCTTCCTCCTCCTCCCCTCTTTCCTTCCCTCTTCCCCCTTCTCTTCTCCTTCCATCTCCCCTCCTTCCTTTTCTTCCCCTCTTTGCTTCTCCCTTCTCTTTTCCTCTTCCCTCTTCCTCTTCCCTCTTCCCTCTTTCTTCCCTTCCTCTTTCCCCTTCCTTACTCCCTTCCCTCTGTTCCACTTCCCCCTTCCCGGTTTTTCCCTTCCTTCTTCCCTTCCCGCTTCCCCCTTCCCGCTTCCCCCTTCCCCCTTCCCGCTTCCCCCTTCCTTTCCTGCTGCGCAAAGGATATATTTGCAGCCTCAGATTTATCCAGGAAGTCAGCTGTTGATAGTGCGCGCGCGAGCAGATCCGAACGAGGCGCCATTATAGGCCTATCGATCTAGTCGTCCACTTCCTCTTATTTATCCCTTTCATCTTATTCCTTCATCTTAGACTTAATCTTATTATTATCCTATTCGATATGGTTTAGATTCATTTAACTTTTTTTTTTAGTATTATTATTCTCCGAACTGTGAAAGAGGAAGCGATATGCAGTCTTACGGCCTCTTATGGACCTCATTTTCCCCTCTTAACGGCTGAAATGAGCCAGGCGAAATCCCTCTCGCCTATTCCGAATCCGTTGTTCCGGTTGAGCGGCGGTTTAAATAGGATCCGAATCGTAATTGTAGGATTAAGGGCAAGCTGTGAACAGTGGACACCCTGTTACTGATGTGATGATGTGATAGATATTTTGTACGCTATGCAGGACGGAGGGAGGGGAGGAGGGGGAGGGAAGGAAGGAGAGGGAGAGGGAGGGAAGGAGGGAGGGAATCAGGGAAGGAGGGAGAGGGAAGGGGGAAAGAAGATTTGAAGGGAGGAAGGAGGGAGGAGGGGAGTGGGAGAGGGAGGGAAGGAAGGAGGGAATCAGGGAAGGATGGAGGGAGGGAGGGAGAGTGAATAAATAGAAGTCAGAGACGGAATGGGAGAAGAA
>NC_061829.1:40294906-40302406 GCF_019202785.1 Penaeus chinensis
TTATTTCTAGCTCTCCTTATTCCTTTATTTCGTCCTCGTTCTATCCGCTCAACCCGTCTTCACCTCTTCCTGCTTGATGTAGTGACGTCAGAAGCAACTGCTGCCACCTGCTTGACGCTCAAGATCCCAGGTGGTTCCTCTCTCGCCCCCCTCTCCCCTTTCCCCTCTCCCCTCTCCCCACTCCCATCTCCCATCTCCCCTCTCCCCTCTCCCCTCTCCCATCTCTCTCCCATCTTCCTCTCCCCTCCTCTTCCCCCTTCCCCCTGTGGATTAGTGTAGGTAGAAGAGTTGAGGAAGTGTTTACCAGCACGCACGCACGTTTCTCTCTCTCTCTCTCTCTCTCTCTCTCTCTCTCTCTCTCTCTCTCTCTCTCTCTCTCTCTCTCTCTCTCTCTCTCTCTCTCTCTCTCTCTCTCTCTCTTTCCTCTTTCTCTTTCTCTCTCTTTCCTCTTTCTCTTTCTCTCCTGAGTCTTCTCTTTTCCGGCACACAGTAAAAGATGTTTTCAGAGCAAACTGAAGCGCGGCGTGACTATTGTAGGAGCCTTTTTGTTTGGATTTCATTAGGCGTGGAAGGAAGGAGGGGGAGGGGAGGGAGGAGGGAGGAGGGAGGAGGGAGGAGGGAGGAGGGAGGGGGAGGCGGAGGGAGGGGGAGGCGGAGGGAGGAAGGAGGGGGAAGAGGAGGAGCAGGAGAAAGAAAAGAAGACAAAGAGTGAAAGAAGAAAGGAGGGATAGAGAGGGAGGAGGATTTTTTTTCCTTCGTGTCTTGTCTTTGCTCTCATTCGTTTCTCTTCCTGTTTATTGTTCCTTGTTTCGTTGGCGTTGTTACTGGCGTTGTGTTGTTATCTGTAGGGATGTCGTGCTCAGTTTGGTACCATTATTACTTACTGAGATTATTGTTAGCGATATTTTTCACGTGTGTTGTCTTGCCTCGCTTTAAAACAAATCTTGTCATTCTCATGTGGATAAAGAAGTAAAAAGATAAATGGACGAAAAAGAAGAAGAAGAAGAAGAAGAAGAAGAAGAAGAAGAAGAAGAAGAAGAAGAAGAAGAAGAAGAAGAAGAAGAAGAAGAAGAAGAAGAAGAAGAAGAAGAAGAGAATAAAGCAGAGGTAGACGACGACGAGGACGACGAAAGAAGGAATAAGAAAGAAGAAAGAAGTAAAGGAAATTGAATAAGAAAAATCCGAAGAACGTTTCGTGTCCCTCCGCTTCCGAACGAGGCCGCGTCCGAATCCACGATCCGAAGCTTGCAAAGGCATCCGGTCCCCGATTGCGTTGCTTTCCGGCTTCGTTTGCGGAAAGTATTTGTTTCTAGCGAGGGATAATTATGGCTGTTTCGTTTATTAATTAGTTATTTTTGCATTGTTTACTTATTTTTTTGTAAAGTGTTGTGTTATTTTTTAAATTAAAAATCTTGGTTTGACTTTTGCTCTGATATTGGTTGTTTGCTTAGCCCTGATTACCTAGTGATGATATTCATCATAATTATGTATTGATAGCATCACGATCATTATCAATATTACCTTCCTTTGGGATTATGATTATCGCCTTCATTATCATCATTCTAACCTCATAGAAAGCGTGAGGAAAAAAGTGCGATGCCACTTAAATGCTTTCTGGCTTGGGGGCATAATTGAGGGCGCATTGAGTGACGTGTGTGTACCCTCAGGCGAGAGGGGGGGGAGGCATAGGAGGGGGGTGGGAGGGAGGGTAACAGGAGGGGAGAGGGAGGGGTAGGGGTGAAGGTGGAGGGAGAGGACACCTAGGGGCATTTGCCGGAGGGTATGTACCCCCTCGGGTCTCGCTCGCTGTCCATCCTCTCCCCCCCCTCTGCTCCCCTCTCCACAACCCTCTCCCTCCCTTCCCTCCCTCCCTCCCTCCCCTCCCTCTCCTCTCCACCTCCTTGTCCCGTCCCACTCTCCCCCTCTCCCTTACCCCACCCCCTTACCCCACACTCTTACCCCACAGGAGGGGAGGCACTCACGCCCCTCGACCTAGCTAGGCTTTATGGGCGTAGTGGCTGTGATGAGTTTGTGAATGAGGAGGCTGTATGCTTTTCGTAACGTACGTTTTTTTTTCCTTTTTAGTTCTTGTTATTTTTATTAATCTCTAGTTTATTTTTTTTCTTATTATTATCTTCACTGTCACCTTCTCCCTTCTTGTTTAATTTGATATTATTTATAGACATGGAATCTAAAGGCGATAGCGATTGTCACTGATAAAATCAGTAGCAACAACAATAATAGTAATGTAATCGATAGAAAAGAATATAATGATAATAATGATAATGATAATGATAATACTAATACATGACTTACAAAAACACAGTCCGTCAGGCAAGGCTAGCCGATGTTCACCACGCTGTTCATCCGTGTTCAGACCCCGCGCTGTATACATCTGCCCTGTTGTTATTTTTTCGCCGCTTTTGTCTCCCGGAGCGGCGTGATCACACACAATGGCGATAAACAATGTAGCGTAAACGATAAATGAGCGACCGTAAACAATGTCGGATTGATTAATTTTCCCTGCTTCTTTCTCATCTGTTTGTTTTTCTCTTTTCTCTTTTTTCTCTTTTTTTTATGTTTCTCTCTCATATTTTTGCTCTCACTTCTCACTTCTCTCGCATCCTTTCCTAACTTCTCTATTCACTTCCTCTTCTCTTTTCTCTTCTGTTCTCTCCTCTCCACTTCTCTTCTGTTTTCTCCTCTCTACTTCTCTTCTGTTCACTTCTCTCCACTCCTCTCCCCTACTCCTCTCCTCTCCTCTCCTCTCCTCTCCTCTCCTTTCCTCTCCTCTCCTCTCCTCCCCTCTCCCCTTTCCTCTCATCTCTCCTTTCCTATGCTCTACTCTTTTATTCTGTTCTCTTCTCTCCTCTCCCTCTTTGGCGGCACATACGACGAAAGTTTATGAGCCGTTTCTGTGACCGTTTCGAACCCCGTTTCATTCATCGCAGTGATGTAGTGTGAATCTTCATCATCTGTTAGGCTTGTCCCTCCCCCCCCCCCTTTTCCTGACCCCCTTTCGCCTCCCCCTTTTCTTTTAGACTTTGCTCTTTACCCCTTTCGTTTGCCAGGCCTTTTGGGTTTAGCTGGGAGGTGGAAGGGGAGAATGAGAGAGGAGAGAAGAGGAAGAGGAAGAGGAAACTCGCTCACTCACAGTCACTGTGTATTTGCCTCTCTCTCTCTCTGGCTCTCTCTCTCTCTCTCTCTCTCTCTCTCTCTCTCTCTCTCTCTCTCTCTCTCTCTCTCTCTCTCTCTCTCTCTCTCTCTCTCTCTCTCTCTCTCTCTCTCTCTCCCTCTCTCTCCCTCTCTCCCTCTCTCCCTCCTTTTTTTTTTCTCTATCCTCTTTCTTTCTCCCTCCTTTTCCTCTCCACTATCCATCCTGCAGTCCTCTTCTCTCCCGGGTGAAGTAGCAACAAGGTACGAGATAGTACAGAGGAAGGAGACTACGCCCTGTTAGATACCAGTTCCCAGGCGAGACCGCTGCCCGCCCGCCCGCCCGCCCGCCCGTCGCCGCCCACTGTTAATAGCGCTAGATGTGCACACGTATGCTACCTTGGTCCTCTCGTTCTCTTCTATTTTCGTTGGTTGGAGAGGAGGAAAGAGTGAGAGGAAGGAGGAGAAAGAGGAGAAGGGAAAGGGAGGAAGAGAGGGGAAGAGGGAGAAAGAGAGGGGGGAGATAGGTAAAAGTGGAAAAACGAAAGGGAGAAAGAGAGGGCAAAGAGGGAGAGAGAGAAAGAGGGAGATGGGAAAGAGAGGTCGGTTCTGTTTCGTATTGTCTTCTTTTATTGTTTTTCTTCTTGTTACGGCGAAACTTCAGTGCCATGCGAAGGCTGCCAAAGTTCAAAGCAAATCATATCTTAATATATGTGTTAGTAGTAATGATATCGGTGAATATATAAGTAAATGAGATATAAGAGACTGGGAAAATGAATAAATAACCGAATAAACAAATAGATAGATACGTGAGTGGATAAGACAAATAAGGAAATGAACAAAGAAGTAAACAAAACATTGGCTGAACCATTATACGGCTTTCTCGTTCGTTCGCTCGTCTGCGCGGGAGACGAGGCTTCCAAGAAACCTTAGGACACGTACCGGACATCTGCGTCGTGCAAGGGTTTCGTGCACGGAGGCGAGGACACGTGCTGGGAGTTCCGGGGACGCACGCGCGACGCAGAATCGTGCTGGGCTGCGCACTGTGAGCACGGAGGGTCAGGCGGGACGGGGCACGGCCGGCTCAATGCGTCGGTAATTTTCGCTTATGTGTGATTTTTGTTACAGAGTTGGTATTATTATTATTATTGTTGTTGTTGTTATTTATATTTACTTTTTAAATATTATTATTCTATGGGAAAGTGTGTATGGCCAGCAGCCTCACGGGAACGGGTCCCTTTGTGCCCCGCCGTGCCCCGAGGGCGGGCTGTGGGAACGGGGCATTCTCTCTGGGCATAATTGGGCTGCAGGGCGAGGCGGCGGCGGCGGCGGTGACGGAGGAGTGACAGCTTGCCTTTGCCTCTCCTTGTTTCGGTTGTGCATTGTCGGTGCTTGCGCGCCCTCGGGGCCTCTGGGGGGACAATGCCTGCTTTTCTGTTGTTGTTGTGCTCTCTATCGTTCTCTCTCTCTCTCTCTTATTCACTCTTTCATGCTGATTTTTTACTCTTCTTTTTTTCTCTCTTTCGCGCTTTTACTTTTATTTGTTTCTTCTTCCCCCTTTCATATTTTCTCTCTCGTTCTTTTTCTCACGTCCTCCCTTGTGTTAACGTCGCGCATGTTGAATAATTTTCCCCGAGTCCAATATATATGGTTTTTTTTTCGACATAAAGTTTAATTTCATGTGATTGCGTCATTCATGTGTGTGTGGGGTGGGGGGGGGGTAAATAGGCCTAACGTTACGAAAGGAAGGAGAAGAAGAAAGAAGGAAAGATGAGTAGAGATGAGAAAGAGGAGGGAGGGTATTATGGAGAGGGAAATCTGGTTAAAGAAACGCCTTTGTCGAAACCACGCCCTTTTAGAACGAGTTCTGCTTGTAAATTAGTTTTATGGTAATAAGAACGCACGTGGTAGGTATGGTGGGGGTGTTTTTTTGAGGGGGGGGGGGGGAGTTCTCGAATGCTCTTAATCCGTACTCTATTTCTCTCACTCACTCACTCACTCACTCACTCACTCACTCACTCACTCACTCACTCACACACACACACACACACACACACACACACACACACACACACACACACACACACACACACACACACACTCACTCACTCACACTCACACTCACTCACTCACTCACTCACTCACTCACTCACTCACTCACTCACTCACTCACTCACTCACACACACACACACACACACACACACACACACACACACACACACACACACACACACACACACACTCACTCACTCACTCACTCACTCACTCACTCACACACACACACGCACTTACATGCATTAGGAAACTCAATCAGATGTATAAACATGTATATATAAAAAAAACAAGGACTAACGGTGGAATCCCTATTATCATTTGAGTCGCACAAAATTGCCTCTTTTTGCTCACGCCCCCCCCCCCCCCCTACAGAGAAAAGGTCTGCGGCTACTGTAGAAATTTGAATTATTGAAGAAGGAGTTCTTGTGTCGCGGAGGCGGAGTGAATCGGTGTCATTTTCTAGTTTTCTTTATGTTCCTTTTTTCTCTTTCTCTCTCTCGTTTGTCTTTTTTTTTTTTTGCGTGGCCCAACAGAGGAAGAGGAGAGGAAAGAAGGAAGAAAGGGAGAGGGAGAAAGACAGAGGGAGAGAGAGGGAGAGGGAGAGGGAGAGGGAGAGGGAGAGGGAGAGGGAGAGGGAGAGGGAGAGGGAGAGAGAATCTTTTTAAACTTAGGGAGAGAGAGAGAGAGAGAGGGGGGTAGAGGAAGAGGGAGAGGGAGAGGGAGAGGGAGAGGGAGAGGGAGAGGGAGAGGGAGAGGGAGTGAGCCTTTTTTTTTAACTTTGACCAGAGAGGGAGAGAGAGCGCGAGGGCATGAGGGCCAACCCCATCTCCTTTCGCACACTCACAATAACACTGCCACCAATATCTCACTCTTCAAAGATCACGCCGATGTTAAAGGGATGTAGACGCACACACACACACAGACACACACAAAAAAAGAGGCAGGAAATATATATAAATAAATATATACGTATCGTTCCCCCTAGACCCGTTTTTTACTATCCATTATCCAAGGACAAGGAGGAGCGACCGTGTCCGATAGTGCCGGTCGATTTATCCGACAGGTTGGGATAAGTCGGGGATATAATGTGAGAAGGTTTTTTTTTTCTTGCTTCCTTCCTTCCTTCCTTCTTTTTTTTTTCCTTCTTTCTTTTTTTTCCCTTCCTTTCAGTCTTTTTCTTTCTTTTGCTTTCTCTCTCTCTTCCTCTCCTCTGTTCTTTAATTTCGTTTTTCTTTCTTCTTTCCTTCCTTCATCTCTCTCTCTCGCTCTCTTTCGTTCCTCCTTTCTTTCTTTCGTTCTTTTTTTTCATGTAGTGGAAAAATGAAGGTGGAGGAGGAGGAGGAGGAGAGGGGAGCAGGACGGGGAAGGGAGAGAGAGGAAAGAGGAAGAGAGAGAATGTGAAAAGGGAGAAGGGGGTAAACAGGAGATGGGTAGAGGAGAATGGGCAGAAGAAAGTGAGTAAGAGAGTGAATGGGAGAAACGGAAGAAGAGACTAGGACGAGGAACAGGGATAACGGGGGAAAGAAGAGGGGGTAGAAGGAAATGAAAGAGGACGAAGGAGATAATTCTGCGCTCGCTGATTCACCGAGGAAAAGCTCCCTTAAGCGCTCCGTCGCCGCCTTCAAGTACCTAGGCTCCTTGAGGAAGGGAGTGAGGGAGGGAGGGAGGGAGGGAGGGAGGGAGGGAGGGAGGGAGGGAGGGAGGGAGGGAGGGAGGGAGGGAGGGAGGGAGGGAGGGAGGGAGGGAGGAGGGAGGGAGAGAGGAGAGAGAGGGAGGGAGAGAGAGAGGAGGAGGGAGAGGGAGAGATGGAGGAAATCCAAGTTTTGCGTTTCATCTAGAGGTGGGAAAATACTCAGGATATTCTAATTTCTCCCTTCCCATTCTCCCTTCCTTCATCTTCATCCTTCTTCATTTTCTATCTTCCTCCCTCCAGTCCTCTCCCCTCTTTCTTCCTTTTTTCCCCTCCCCTTGCTCCCTCACCCCTCTTTTAACCTTTCTTTCCCTTCTCCCTTCCTCTCTCACTTCGCATTTTCTTCATTCTCCTCCTCCTCATATTCTCCCTCCCTTACCCCCACTTCCCCTCCTTTCACCCCCATTTACCCACTCCCCTCCCCCCCCCCTTCTCCCGGTCAAGTGCACGCCTGGTAACGTGAGCTGTTGCCTTAAAACGATCCAAGATGGCCGCCGAGTCATGCTTGAACTCTCGAAAGGCGGGTGTTGGTTTGCCGCTTTCTTTGTGTCCTTTCCGTTTTCTTTTTTATTGGGGGGGGGGGGGGGGACTTTCTCATCTT
>NC_061829.1:40304906-40317406 GCF_019202785.1 Penaeus chinensis
CACCATCAAACATCACCATCATCATTACCATCACAATCATAATCAACATCGGTATCCCTTTCATAATAAGTTTCCCCGACTCCCTATACGCACTAATGCTCTCGTAGGACTGCTGTTCAGTGGGTTCCTTGTCCTCACTCAACCCGCCCGAGGATCCACACCTGCAACATTTGCAACATCTTGGGCAAACTCGGTAGCCGGGCTGTAACGCAGAGACGCCCTGGCCCGCGGCGGTGTGTGTGTGTGTGTGTGTGTGTGTGTGTGTGTGTGTGTGTGTGTGTGTGTGTGTGTGTGTGTGTGTGTGTGTGTGTGTGTGTGTGTGTGCGTGCGTGTGTGTGTGTGTGTCTACACGTCATAAAGGCCCGTTTATATGTGTGTGTGTGGTATATTCTGTACCTTCCTGTCTGTTTTTGTCCTGGTATCGTATGGTTTGACTCTGGCTTCCTGTTGGCCAATATCTAAGGGAGTGTTAGTTAATGAGGCACATCTAACATGGCCTTGTATCTCTCTCTCTCTCTCTTCTCTTCTCTTCTCTTCTCTTCTCTTCTCTTCTCTTCTCTTCTCTTCTCTTCTCTTCTCTTCTCTTCTCTTCTCTTCTCTTCTCTTCTCTTCTCTTCTCTTCTCTTCTCTTCTCTTCTTTTCTCTTCTCTTTTTATCTCTCCCTCCCTCCTCCTCCCCCTCCAACCTATCTTTAGAAGAAGAAGAAATTCATAGCCTCACGAACACCGAAAACAGAACACCTCCCGAATAGCCAAGGAGCGAAGACACCACCAGACCCCCGAAGACGCCGCCCCAAGACGTGGGCGGACTGGCAAGGAAGGCGGAGGGGAAGGGGAGGGGGAAGGGGGTGGGGAGGGGGTTGGGAGGAGAAGGGGAGGGGGAAGGAGGAGGGGAGGGGGAAGGAGGAGGGTGAGGGGGGTTAGGAGGGAAGGTGGAGGGTGAGGAGGCTTAGGAGGGAAGGGGAGGGGGAAGGGGGGTAGGGAGGGGGAAGGAGGAAGGTGAGGGGGGTTAGGAGGGGAGGGTTGGAGGAGGGAAGGAGGAGGAGGAAGAGGAGGAAGGCGTCATGTGAGAAGACCAATGTTCGGGTTGGTCGGGTGTCAGGGCATGGTTGGGGACAGAGGTGTGTGTGGGGGGTGAGGGGGGAGGGGGTTAGGAGAGGGAAGGGTGGGGAGCGGGAGGAGGGAGGGGGAGAGAGGGGGAAGAGGGCAAAGTCACCAGAAAGTGAAGAAGGAGTGAGAAAATAAAACAGAGAGAGAGAGAGAGAGAGAGAGAGAGAGAGAGAGAGAGAGAGAGAGAGAGAGAGAGAGAGAGAGAGAGAGAGAGAGAGAGCAGATACGACAAACTCAAATATGTAACCCATTTTGAGTTATATTATTCATATATATATTTTCAGCTCCAATAGTTTTGTATATGATGTACCGGAGTGTCCGATAATTGTGGATTTCTGTGGATTGAATATCGGACCTGCGATAATAGAAATTGATATTATCGTGTCGTATAACTCTGACAATTATAGGATATTTGTGAGGGATATTTGGGGTTGTCACTGTACGTTAATTACAAGGTACGTCGCCACAACTATTCCTGTTGCTATCTAGTATATAATTTTGTCATTTGAGAGATCTGGGAAATGTAACGGACATTTGTGTGAATATATTTGATTCTATTAAGGTTGTAAGACTTTTTTTTTTTTTTTTTTTTTTTTTTTTTGAACCTGAGTGCGCATTAGTGAAGTTTATAGTGTATCTAACTTGTTTCTCGTTATAAATGGAGCGTTGAGCACGTTTATAAAAGTCTACCCTGCTTTATATGGCCGTTTTCCTCCGTTTTCTCTAAACGAAAATGAGTCCGTTTTCTGTGACCGTGCAGCGTGTTTGCTAGGACACACTAAAGAAAACTTGATATATCGCATTTTCGTTTTCTCTGATCGTGATATTCACATTTTATATTATTTGTTTTGTTTATATCGTAACACACCATATATTTTGAATTAATGACGGAATATTTTTGTTTTAATATTCAAGTGACGAATATCAAAGATTTAGCCTTTACATCGTCCTGATAATAGTTCAGACAAGTGAAGTGGTTATTAGCCTCATAACCCTGGGATGAGAATAGCATGTAAAGGCTAAAGAGAGAATGGGTTGTGCATGATCGATCCCTTGTTGTCAGGTTCCTCATCCTCCCCTCCCTTCCCTCCCCCACCCTCTTCTCTCTCTCTCTTTCTTTCTTTTTTTTTTTTTTATCTTTCTTTCTTTCTTTCTTTCTTTCTTTCTCTCTTTCTTTCTTTCTTTCTTTCTTTCATTCTTTCTTTCCATACTCCCTCTACCTTAGCCGTCTCCTTCTTCTCCCTCCCCTTTCTTTCCTTCCCTTCCCTCTCTCTCTTCCTCCTCCCTCCCTCCTATCCTTCCTCCTTTCATTATCTCTCTCGTCTTCTTCCTTTCCCTCTCTTTTTACCCTCGTCTCGTCTCCTGCTTCCGCCCCCCCCTTTCCCCAAACCCCCTCTCCTCTGCCTTCCCTCATTTTCTTGTGAGTTTCCCCTTCCCTTCCTCTTCCTTTTTTCTGTAGTATTTAGCGCTTTGTCTTGTCGTTTTCTTTCGCGATTATTTTTTGCTCCCCGTTTTCTTTCACACATTATTTTTTCAGTCGCTTTTTCTTTAAATTTTTTTCTGTCTCTTGTTTTCCCTCCCGCGTCATTTCTCCTTCTCTCGTTGTCGAAATATTTCCCCTAAAATCGGGTTTCAGAGAGCGAGAGTAAGAGAAAGAGGAAGAGAAAAGAGAGAGAAGCATAGCGATGAAAGATAAGAGTTCCTCTTTTTTCATATCTGTGTCTTCTTCCCCCTTCTCTCTCTCTCTCTCTCTCTCTCTCTCTCTCTCTCTCTCTCTCTCTCTCTCTCTCTCTCTCTCTCTCTCTCTCTCTCTCTCTCTCTCTCTCTCTCTCTCATTCTCTCATTCTCTCATTCTCTCATTCTCTCATTCTCTCATTCTTCCTCTCCCTGTTTTCCACATCTTTCAACTTTATTTATAAATTTTCCTAAACAGTTAAAAAAAAAAAAAAAAAAAAATGAAAACGTTAAACCGGTTAGAGGGAAATGACTCACGAAATGGGAAATGAGGCGCGCGTTGGCGAGGGGGAAATGATGTTGTTTGGCGATATTTTATCTTCGTGGTTTGCATTCCGCTAATTGAAATGGGCGTGCAGTTGGTGGGCGTGCGGGCGTGGTGATGAGGTTGGAGTGGAGGTGAGGTGTGTGGGTGGGAGGGTGGGTGGGTGGAAGGGAGAGGGAGGAGGGGTAAGGGGAGTGTGTGTGTGTGTGTGTGTGTGTGTGTGTGTGTGTGTGTGTGTGTGTGTGTGTGTGTGAGTGTGTGTGTGTGTGTGTGTGTGTGTGTGTGTAAGGGTCGTGTGTGTGGGGGGGGGGGGGTAAGGATGGGTTAGTATGTAGGTAGATGGGGTGGAGGGGACTGTTATATCAAAGAGTTGGCGCGGGCTTGGAAGAGGAAGAGAGGGAGGAGGGAGAGAGGGGGAAACAAAGGGCGTTCAGGTGTTGAAAACATCTTCCTCCTTCCCTCCCTCCCTCCCTCCCTTTCTTCTCTCCCTATACCCCCCCTCCCTGTACCCCTACTCCCTTTCTCCCTTGCCTCCTCCTCACTTAAAGCGGGCGGTGATATGAGCCGCCTCTCTCTCTCTTCTCTCTCTCTCTCTCTCTCTCTCTCTCTCTCTCTCTCTCTCTCTCTCTCTCTCTCTCTCTCTCTCTCTCTCTCTCTCTCTCTCCTCTAGTTCCATCTTGCTCTCCCTCCTGTCCTTCACCCTCACCCTCTCCTCCTTTCCTCCCCTCCTTTCACTCATCTCTCCTTCTCCTCTTTTTCCCTCTCCCTCTATTTCCTCCCTCCCTCCCTCTATCTCCTCCCTCCCTCCATCTCCTCCCTCCCCTCCTCCCTCCCCCCTCCCCCTCCCCCTCCCCCCCCCCTTGCCTGCGCCCTCCAGCTTTAATAGAGCGGCCGAACTGGGTCACGATTACCATGGTGGCAGCGGTGGCACTTCGAGCGGCAGTGCCATCAGCTGGGCGACACTGCTTGTGGCTGCTTTGCGACTGCTTGATGTGTCGCTGGTGCTTGGTGGGGTCGGGTGGGGAGGTGGGAGGGTTGGGGGGGAGGGGGAGAGAGAAAGGGGGAGGGAGAGAGAAAGAGGGAGGGAGAGAGAGAAAGAGGGAGGGGAAGAGAAAGAGGGAGAGAGAGAGGGGGGGAGAGAAAGAGGGAGGGGGAGAGGGGTATAAGGAGGGTAAGGGGGATGGAAAGTATTTTGGGGGGGGGAGTGTTTTTGTTTATTGTTTGTCCCTTCTATTCGAAAGGAAAAAAATAATATATATTTTTTAAATGGAAATCCACATGGCAAAACAATTAATATTTATATATTTATATAATATATATATATACTATGTCTAAAAAATAGATATGATAGATAGATAGAATAAGAAATATTATAGAAACTTACCTGTTGTTCTTCCCTCCGCCCGCAGTTCACGGCATGGGTGGACGCGGTGATCTTCGTGTTCAGCCTCGAGAACGAGTCGTCCTTCAATGCCATCTACAACTACTACGCGAAGATGGCACACTACCGCAACACGACGGAGGTGCCGCTCATCCTCGTGGGCACTCAGGGTAAGTGTGGAAGGCGACGTGCTTGTTCGCGTTGTTTGTTTGTTTTGTTTGTGTTTCGTTGGTTGGGGGGGAGGCTGGGTTGGAGTCTGTTGTTTTTGTTTGTTTTTCCCTTTCTTTTCTTGTCTGTCGTCGTCACGTCATCGCCTTCTCTTCTCTTTTCCTTCCCCCCCCCTCTCCCCCATTACCAGCTTTCACTCCCTCCTCCCCTCCCCTCCATCCTCCCCCCTCCCTTTTTCACAGCGAACCGCGGGCGGCGCGGGCGGCTCAGCTGGTGCAGGTGGCGAGACAAGGGCGGCCAGTCTGTCACCCGCGGACCTGGTCTCGCGGCGGCCACCTCCCCTCCCCCCAGCCCCCCTGCTGACCCGTAGGAAACGTCATCCCGCCCTCCCCCCCCTCACTCCCTTTTCTTCTGGCCTCCTGTTGTCCTCCCTCTTTGACCCCTGTTGTCCTCTCCTGGCATGGAGGAGGAGGAGGAGGAGGAGGAGGAGGAGGAGGAGGAGGAAGGAGGAGAAGAAGAAGAAGAAGAAGAAGAAGAAGAAGAAGAAGAAGAAGAAGAAGAAGAAGAAGAAGAAGAAGAAGAAGAAGAAGAAGAAGAAGAAGAAGAAGAAGAAGAAGAAGAAGAAGAAGAGACACCTTGTGGTCCTATGTAGGCGGGATATGGGCCTGAGGCTATGGGCGGGTGTGAGCTCGCGTGGGCGTAGGCGTCCATACCGGTCAGGAGCGCGTGCTGGGGGAAAGGGAAGAGAAGAGGAGGTGAGATAGAGGGATAAAGGGATGGAGAGAGAGAAGAGGAGGGTAGGTAGAGGAAAAGAGAGGGAGGGAGTGAGAGAGGGAAGAAGAGGAGAGAAAGGAGGGGGGGGGGGGGCTCAGGATGCAACCTAGGAGCGCCCTGTGACTCATCCTTCGTTCTGCATCCTTGAGCAGAACTTTCACCGCTACTTCGCTTCGCTTCAACTAGGACGGGCGGCCATTATGTTCGTCTGTGCGGAGGTGACCCGCGCTACGGAAGGGAGAGGAAGAGGAAGGGGAAGAGAGAGGGAGAATGGGATGAGAAGAGGAAGGCAGGAAGGAAAGGGGAGAGGAAGGAACGGAGAGAAATAGAGAGAGGGATAGG
The DNA here is from genome assembly GCF_019202785.1 of Penaeus chinensis. Taxonomy (NCBI): domain Eukaryota; kingdom Metazoa; phylum Arthropoda; class Malacostraca; order Decapoda; family Penaeidae; genus Penaeus; species Penaeus chinensis. Next base: position 40,310,680 of record NC_061829.1, read on the forward strand.
GAGAGGGAGAGAAGATTTGAAGACGGAAATAGACAGTAGCATGAAGCCTTTACATTATCCAAAAGGCCTCTCTTGTTCTATTTTTTCCCTCTCTTGCTTTCTCTTTCTTTCTTTCTTTTTTCTTTCTCTCTTGCTTTCTTTGGTACCCCGCTATTCCCCTTTGCGGGGGCGGTGGAAGGCCTGTTCTGCTATTCTTTCCGAGGTGCCCCGTCGCTGGGGGGTGAGGGGGTTTGAAGTAGGGATGGGAGAAGGGAAAGGGTGTGTGAAAGGGATAGGGATTGAGAGCGGTAAGGGAAGTCAAGGGAAGGGGAAGGATATATATAGAGAGAAAGGGAGTGAAGGGATGATGAGACGGTATATGGATAGGAATTGGGATAGTGATAGAGATCGAGATAGAGATAGAGATAGGGAAGCGAAGGGGTAGGGATAGGGATAGAGAGAGGGAAGGGAAGTGAAGTGAAACAGGGAAAGTGGAGGGAAAGGTTGGGATGGGATTAGAAAGGAAAGGAAGGATAGGCAGGGTAGCTTCAAGGAAATGGAAGGGGGAAGGGGAAGAAAGGTAGAGTTTAATTAAGGGGAAAGGGAGGAGAGATTTTAAGGAAGAGAGGGCTAGAGATGAAGATTGTTTTAGGGAGATAGTTTGGAGGATAGTTTTAGGGACGGCGGGGGGAGGGAGGGGGAGGGAGAGGAAGAGGGTGTGGGTTTCGATTGGCGGCGAGGAATTGGTTCGGGGAGGTCTGGCTTGCGGTGCATTAGAGGGATTGCTTCCTCCTCCTCCTCCTCCTCCTTCTCCTCCTCCTCCTCCTCCTCCTCCTCCTCCTCCTCCTCCTCCTCCTCCTCCTCCTCCTCCTCCTCCTCCTCCTCCTCCTCCTCCTCCTCCTCCTCGCGTGGCGGAGCTGGCCGGAGCGCCGTTGTCGGATGTTTGCCTTCGCCTCTTTTCTTCGCTCACTCTTTCCAGTCCCTCTCTGTCTCCTCTCCTCCATTCTCCTCTCCTCATTTATATATATATATATATATATATATATATATATATATATATGTATCACATGGCAACATCCTCATTTTCTCAAGGCTCCCCTGAGCTTTGCGAAAGCGTGTGCATGACAGGCCGTCGGATCACGCATGACAGGAGGCACGTGGCAGGAGGCTCCTGAGATGGGCGAGTCGGAGCGTTGCCTCCTGGCGTCGCTGCAGCACGGCGGCAGAAGCCCACAGCGGGAGGTTATCTTTCATTTTGGTTGCTGGTGAGGCCGTGATGGTTGGGGGGGGGGGGGGGGTACGTGCATATGGGAAGGAGGAGTGGATGCAGACACACTCACACTCGTACACTCACATACACTCCCACGCGCACATTTATATGCACACGTACGTGCAAACTCACATGCACAAGCACACACACACATGTATACACACACATACACCTCTCTCTTCCTAATGACTGCGGCTGGTATTACTTCCAGGCGGGACGCGTCAATACCAGCGCCCCCTCCCCACCCCCTTGTTCCTCTGGGGACCTCTCCCCTGCCTCCCCCCTCCCTTCCTACCACCCTCCTCTCCCTCTCCCCCCCTCTTCACCCTCCCTACCACCCTCCCATCCCTCCCTCCCTCCTACCCTCTACCTCCCTCCCTCCTACCCTCTACCTCCCTCCCTCCTACCCTCTACCTCCCTCCCTCCCTTCCTCCCTTCCTCCCTCCCTCCCTCCCTCCCTCCCTCCCTCCCTCCCTCCCTCCCTCGGGTATTCGGGATCCCTTCATCTCGAGTCGGATTAAGAACACTTGATAAAGAAGTTGTCCTTAATAAGGATGCGCTTACTCCCCTCGATCCTCTGTCCCCTTCCTTCTCCCCCCCCCCCTTGTGCCCAAGAGGAAGAAGAGGAGATGAAGGAGGTTGGGGAGAACGAGAGAGAAAGAGAGAGAGCTGAAAAGAGAAAGCGAGAGAAAAGAATTACTTCCGTTTAGTTGGCTCCCTTCAGGAATTGATTGGTCCTGTATTATATTGATCGGTCGGCCTCCGATTCCCCGACGTGACCGCAGTCGCACCGCCCGCCGCGCCGTCTGCAGGGGGGTGCGGGAGACGTTTTACAAAGCTTTTAATGCAATAGTTGGGGACATCGAGACATGGGGGGGGGGGGGGGGACGTGGGAGAAAGAGGCATTTTATTTACGATATTTAGTCGTGTTTGGTGTTGTTATTATTATTTTTTGTTTGTTTGTTTGTTTGTTTGTTTCTTGTGCCGTTGTTGCTGTTACTCTTACTGCCATTTTCTCCTTTTTGGGGGGTGGGGGTGAAGGGAGGTGTATTCCCTTTTGAACGATTTTTGTGCTTGTGTTTTTTTTTTTTTTTTTTTTTTTAGACATGACTGGCGCTGAGGTTGCTGTTATTTCTACTGCTATGGCTTCTTCTATAGGCCACTACTATTACTACATTTAAAAAAAAAAAATTATTGTTATTATGATCGATGTTATCCCACATTGTCTCCATTCTCTGTTTCTACGCCCGCTTGCTCCCTCGCTCGGCTGAGGGACACTTTACCCCACCCCCCCCCTCTTGGATCGAAATAGTCGAGGGGACTGCCGGACACCCTCAAAGGTCACCGAAGCATTCCCCGCGTCGCCCCCTCCCCTCTGCCCCTCTTCTGCCTCTCGTCTTCCCCTCCTTTCGCTTCATCTCGCTCGTTATTATCGTCCGTCACCTTCCTCATTCTGTTTGCGCCTCTTCGGATTCGTCCTTCTCTTCTTTGCTTATTCTCTCTTCTTCTTCTCTTGCTGTGACCTCCTCCTCCTCCTCCTCCTCCTCCTCCTCCTCCTCCTCCTCCTCCTCCTCCTCCTCCTCCTCCTCCTCCTCCTCCTCCTCCTCCTCACACAATGCCATCGCATTACACCCTTACCTCAACCCCCTTTCTTTCCCCCTTCATCTCCCCTCGCGTACCCCTTCCCATCCCTCTTATCTCCCCTCACCCTACATACCTTGCCCCTCCCCAGTCTCCCCTCCTCTCCTCGTCCCCCCTCTCCCCTCCCCTCACTCACTTTCCCCTCATTCCCTCTCGGCCTTACACGAGGGGAACAAGAGACACGGAGGCAATGGCTAGGGAGGCCGGGCTGTACGTGTATTTAGGTGTATTATCCCTCTCCATCGCGCCCTCCTCCACGGGGAATAGGTGCGGGCGTTTGTTTTTGTTTGTGTGTGTGTTTGGGGCACGTTTTTGTTTTCATTTTTTCTTATTTCTTGTTTATTGTTTTATGTTTATTCGCGTTGTGGGTTTTACGTGTTCGTTACGTAAGCCTTTGCATCGAAAGGGTGTTGTGTGCGTGTATGTCTGTTTTGATTGGCCTCCACAGAGCGGCGCTGCGGTGGCGAGCGGCGATAAAAGTACGCACGGGACACGATGGCGCCACGTGTCGGTCTCTCCCTCCCCTCCCCACTCTCCCCCTACCTCCCCACTCTCCCCTTACCTCCCCACTCTCCCCCTACCTCCCCACTCTCCCCCTACCTCCCCACTCTCCCCTTACCTCCCCACTCTCCCCCTACCTCCCCACTCTCCCCTTACCTCCCCTGGAATGGGGGATTGGGGAAAGGGGTGGGAAGGGGGGATATTTATCAGATGTTGTAGTGTTTCCCGACGCCGTTCGCGTGCGGCGCTCGGCTAACCCACTTACTCAGGCCGCCGTCGCGTTGGTATGGAGTCGGAAGTTGGGCGCGGGGGCGGGGGGGTGGAGTGGGGGGCTCACGGAGGGGGATTGAGGAGTGGGGGTACACGGAGGGGAATCGAAGAGCGGGGTAAGGGTATTGGGGGAAGAGTTGAGGGGTACGGGGTGGGGGAGGGGGCAAGGGAGGTGGTGGAGGAAGGAGGGTAGAGGGGCAAGAAGGCCCTCTGGACACGCCTACGGACACGCCTACGTCCCTCTCCGGACACCGTTATAAGCAGGATACCGCGTTGGCCCAACTAGCTGCGTCTGTCTTGATTTATTACAATTAATATTATTATTATTCAATGGACATGTGCGTGTATGGCAGAGACTGGCCGGAAAAGGGCGCAGTGAGAGGAGGAGGGGGGGAGGTGAGCGGAGGGGGAGGCGTGAGGGTGAGGGAGGGAGGGAGGGTGAGGGAGGGAGGGTGAGAGGGGGGGAGGCGAAACAAGGGCGGACCTAAATAACTCTTGAATATTGCTTAGCTCTTTGGTTTGGCCGTAATGTCATTCTCCAATGGGAAAGAAATAGGCGGAGAGGAGAGGAAGGGAAGGGGGGGAAGGGGGGGGTTGGGGGAGAGAGAGGGAGAGGAGGGGGAGGGGAAGGGGATGGAGGAAGAGGGGAGGGGGAAGGGGACAGGTGTGGCTTGACAGGTAACTCATCGACTGTGTCCATTGTTTGTGAAGGGATATTGTGGGTTTTCGTCTTGTTGTTGATAGATAATAAGGTAAATAGGATACGGGCGTTATGTCCGGCCTGGGTTTGGACTACGAGGTTAATGATGTGATTTACAGGTAGGATACATGTGTGTGTGTGTGTGTGTGTGTGTGTGTGTGTGTGTGTGTATGTGTGTGTGTGTGTGTGTGTGTGTGTGTGTGTGTGTGTGTGTGTGTGTGTGTGTGTGTGTGTGTGTGTGTGTGTGTGTGTGTGTGTGTGTGCGCGCGCGCGCGACGTGTATTCAGTGTTTGCTAAAATATCCAATACTTTGACGCCTGTCTTGTCTAGACACACCGTAGCTACGATGTAGACCTTCCCCCCCCTTTTTATCCCCCCACACCACCTTCTCCCTTCTTCCTTTCTCCCCTCCCACCTTCCTCCTTCCCTCCCTCCTTCCCTTCTCCCCTTCCTCCCACCCTCACTTCCTTCCTCCATCACTTTTAATTTAATGGTATTTGGTCGAATAACGGGCCATGACCCCGTGACCTTTCATTGGAGATGGCCATTGCTCTTCGGTAAGCAGTCCCCCCCTTGTCCCTTCACCCCCCTCCCCCTCAGTGGCACTATTATGTCCTAGTGCCCCAGGGAGTGTATTTGGGCGTGAGTGCCCGTGTGGACGGAGGGAGGGAAGGGGGAGGAGGAGGGGCGTGTGTTGTCACCTGGCGCGAGGGGCAGCGGGGAGGGGAGGGGGCGCCGCGCCTGGCTCCCCCCGCTCGTCGATACATGTCGGCGGTGTAGTGGTGTGCTGGTGTTCCTCACGTCCACACCTCCCTCCCTCGCACACTCTGTGGCTCCTTTCTTCTCCTTCGCCGCCGTCGCCGCTCCCTTCCCCGCCTCCCCGCCCTCTGCCCTGGGATAGCCGCCTTTCGAATCCGCGCCGCCGGGGCCTCCGTCAGAACCGACCTGCGCTCCGCCGCCATGCTCGGCGAGGGCGGACACTTCGCACCACCTCCGCCGCGGCCGTCGCTGCTTCACGCTCCTCGGCGGGAGTTTTAGACGGGGCTTCGGCCGCTCCTCCTTCGCGTGCTTTGTTAGCGGAGGCATGGGCTGACCGCTAGAGGCTGGCCGCCGCGCCGCTGACACTGCTGAAGCGAACAACGCTGCCGGGCGAAGGGTGGCATGCCCTCCGAGACGTCTGCCTCTCTCGAACTCCTGCCGCGACTTCTGCAACTGAAAGTGGAATAAGTCGTCCACTTGTGGCTCTGTCCTCGCTGTGTATTGGTCTCTGGCTTTGACGTAAGCCCCTGGCGAACTGGAGTCGGCTCAGGTCGCCTCGGAAGGAAGGACGAGGGGCTCTTGCCGAAAGTGGTCGCGCTGAAAGTGTGCTGTGCTTTAGTGTGTTGGCGGAAAGCGTGCACCGCTCCAAGTGTGTTGACAGAGAGGCAGTCGTGGTGTGCTGGCAGAGCGAGGCCGGCATTCCAAGCGTGCATTTCCAGAGGGCGGGTTCGGCTTCGGTGGGGCTTTGATGCCGAGCGAAGGAAGCGCTGGCGGAAGGATCGGCGTGGAAGAGGTGGGCGTGGGCGGGCGGGCGGGCGGGCGGGGCCACCGACACGGGCATGCACTGCTGATTCTTAGTACACATGGCCGGTCCACCTAAGCAGTGACTGCCTCGGCCTCGCCTCCGCCACGCAAGGTAAGGCAAGACTCGTCCTTTCTGAGTTTTTATTCTCTTTCTTTCCCCTTTCTCCATTTTCCTTTCTCCTTTCTTCGATATTTTGGGCATTCCGGGATTCGTGGTTTGGTGGTAGTGCTTTAGGGTGGTTTTTCCTCTTAAAGAGAACTGAATCTGGTTCTTATGTGTTTCCTGTTCTCTAGGTATTCGAGTGTTGCTAAGTTCCTTGCAAGGCTTGGTATTTACTTTTCCTCTGTCGTGGACGTTTTTGTTTATTTTCTTGAGAGAGAAAGACAACGACAGTGGATAAAAAAGGGAAAGATAAACATGGTGAAACAGAAACGCACATGGAAACGAATAGACAGAGGGAACGAGCGAAGGAGACACAGAGGCGTCGGTGTAGGCAGGGTGCTCTCCCAGACACTTATGTCAGCTGACCCGTTCCAAGGAGCTGGTGTGTCAGGTGACGCAGTCGTGGATCCAGCGTGTCGGGACCTCATGGTTGCTTGACGTGCTGTCACGTGCGCACGTGCATCGCAACACTTCGTGCATAGACACGTGCCCAGGCCTTCGTTGTTCTTTCTCTTAACAAAGGCACGGATGCTTACCTGCGACGCACCCGATCCGATGCATGATGAAAGGCGGATGTTTCCAACAAACGCACGGGGATATTACCGAGGGAAATCAACGTGATCAGGTAATATTTACATTC
>NC_061829.1:40322406-40337406 GCF_019202785.1 Penaeus chinensis
AAATGTTTTTAGGTATATATACTTGATTCTGTGTATAGGCCTGAATCACAACTCTTTCTTCGTCGTCGTCCTCTTTCTCCTCCTCCTCCTCCTCCTCCTCCTCCTCCTCCTCCTCCTCCTCCTCCTCCTCCTCCTCCTCCTCCTCCTCCTCCTCCTCCTCCTCCCCCCCCCCCCCCTTCTCCTCCTCCTGTCAATCTCCGGCGATTTTATTTGGAAATCGAGCGCGGTTGAAAATAGACATCCCTCTTCGAACTGGCGACTGCTGAGGCGTACCGGGACCTGCGTGATTTCCTCATTATGTAAATGCGTGAGGATTGGGGCCGGTTTTTCTTTCCGTAGATCAGTGTCTTGTTTTCTTGCTAATTGCTCGTTCTTCGTCCTCCTTTTTTCTGCGTTCGGTTTTCCTTTTTTTCCCCTCCTCGTTACTTCTCTTGTTCTTCCTCCTCCTCCTCCTCCTCCTCCTCCTCCTCCTCCTCCTCCTCCTCCTCCTCCTCCTACCCCCCTCCTCCTGCTACCCCCCTCCTCCTCCTCCTCCCCTCGCCTCCATGTCTCGTGCCCCCGGGCATTGTCCAGGCCAGGGTGCCCTGCCACAGCCGCTCATTTACACCCATTATGAGCCCGATTACCCGTGGCTGTTCTCCGAGATTTTTTCTTTCCTTTTTTTCTTCTTTTCACTAGACCTTAACGTTTTTACTGGCTGTTTTCTAGCCGCAGTATTGATCAACGTTGCAGGGGGCGCTGGGCAGCAACATTGCACACAGGGCTAATACACTGACACACTGAAGCTTTTCGTGGACGTCGTTGAGGCTGTTGTGGTTATGTGAATTATTGCCTTTTTTTATTTTCTTTTCTTCCTTTTTTTTGCAAGATCTTTTTATCTTTCTCTTCGTCTTTCTCTTCTCTTTCTTTTTCTATCTTTGTTTCTCTTCTCTTTCTTTCTCTTTCTTGTTCTCTTTCTCTTTATCTTTCTCTTTCTCTTTCTCTCAGTTTATTTTCACTCCTCCGTCTTTCTAATTTTTTTTCTCTCTCCTTTGCCCATTTCATGTTCTTTTCTCTCCTCTGCCTTTCCCTTTTTATCTCTTTCTTTCTCTCGCGTGGAATGGGCTTTAAAGTAAGCCGTCGTGTCGGCTTTTGTTTGTTTAAGTGTCGGGAGCTTGCAACCATTGTCAAGTATAGTTAGTGTTATGAGTTATCTCTCTTTCTTTCTTTCTTTTTTCTTCTCTCTCTTTTCAAGTTTAATTAGTGCTGTATTGTCTTTTTTCTTTTTCTTCTTTCTTTTTCTCTCCCTCTTTTCAAGTTTGGTTAGTGTTTTTTTTCTTTCTTGTCATTATTGTTTTATCTTTGTATTTTTCTTTCTCTCTCTTTCTAATGCGGAGGAAGAGGGTGTCATGTTTTGGGTTCTGCCTCGTGTCATGGGGTTTCATGAGATGAGGGAAAAAGAGGTAGGGTTGTGTGTGTGTGTGTGTGTGTGTGCGTGTGCGTGTGCGTGTGCGTGTGCGTGTGCGTGTGTGGATGGCTACATGCGTGTGCGTTCGTGTATGTTTATGTGCGCGTGAGTGTAGACTAGAAACTAAGATGCATGTTAAGTATTTTAAATAGACGGACTTCCGCAGCTGCGTGAGTCTTTACCGGTGAGGGAAGACGGGGCGTGGGGGGGAGGGGGGGGGAGAGGGGAGTGGCGCATAATATACATACATTTTTGAAAAAAAGAATGTGACGTCTGAAGAAGAGCAGATGCTGGCGTAAAGAAGACTTCGATAGATAGATAGAAAAAAAGAGAAAGAGAAATGAGAGCGTGAGTGCGTGTACTTACGCATGTGTATGTATAAGCAATTAGGAATTACTTAGTGTGCGTTAACTCCTCCCAGTTTCCTGCCAATTGTCCCTTCAAGCGAACAACACCAGTTCTTTCCTCAGACGAAGCAACTATTTTTCTCTCCTTTTTGGTCGCAGTTCACTCCATAAATCGGCATTAAAGCCCAGAAAACGACAAAAGCGGCTTTGGAACGGATCCGTTTATGAAATCTGATCCCGGTTTGCCACGGTGGTCTCGGCAGGGCTTAGCGGAGGGTGTCTGTCTGCGTGTGTGCACGTTTGTGTCTGTGGACGTTGATGGCACGTGCTGAGGTGTACACGGAAGACGCGTGAGGGAGTGAAGGAAAAGGGAATAAGTGAGTGAGTGAGTGAGTGAGTGAGTGAGTGAGTAAAAGGTGAGAGTCCGTGTCTGCGCGTGCATGTGCGTGCGTAAGTGTGAGGATGACCGGTAGTAAGTTCGTCGTTACAGTGTATATGCGCGTGCGTGTTTCACTTATTTATTTATAAGAAAAAAAGGCCAAAAACTTTCCTCACTCTAGGAAATCCCAAATTGGGCGTTAAATATCGACCGTCCCCGCGAGTGTTTGTTTACTTCCAACTGGCGTTCGTTTCGGGGACGAAGGAGGATTCTGGCCGTTTCGCGAACCAGCCAGGGGCGCAGGGTAGACGCGGGGTGGGCGGAGGGTGGGCGTACGGTGTTTCTTCCTCAACAGCGCTGACGGTTTGCGAGCCTGACTGCCGCACTGAGGATGATAAATGTTATCAATTTATCACCGTGAGGCCGGGATTGTTGGCTTTTCCAGACGCGGCTTCCCTGCACAATGGTTCACACGGGACGCGCCCTACCCCCTTCCCACGGGCTCGCCCTGCCCCTCGCTTTTCTCTCCTTTCGCGCTCTCCTTCCCGTTTGCTCCTTTTTTCTCCGTGTTTTCTCCTTTTATTTCGATTCTCTCTTTCTTACTATTTTATTTTGTTTCTCTCGTTTTCTTTTACTTACTCTCTTTTCTTTTGCTTCTCTCTTTCACTTTATATTTTGCCTCTCTCTCTGTCTCTCTCTCTTTCTCTCTCTCTCTCTCTCTTTCTCTCTCTCTCTCTCTCTCTTTCTCTCTCTCTCTCTCTCTTTCTCTCTCTCTCTCTCTCTTTCTCTCTCTCTCTCTCTCTCTCTCTCTCTCTCTCTCTCTCTCTCTCTCTCTCTCTCTCTCTCTCTCTCTCTTTCTCTCTCTCTCTCTCTCTCTCCCTCCCTCCCTCCCTCCCTCCCCCCTCTCCCCCCCTCCCCCCCTCCCTCCCTTCCTCCCTCCCTTCCTCCACCCTCCCCCTCTTCCCCTTCTCCCCCCTCTCTCAAACTTCCTTCCGTTTCTTCCTGCCTCTTCTTTCCACTAAACAAATATAACGTAGGAGGAGGAGGGGAATATATGGCGAAAGGTGGAAAGCGGAAAGGAAGAGAAAAAGGTACAGGAGGGAAGGAACCTCGTGGCGAGTTCAGGAAGCCATTGTCAGAGGCCCTCCCCCTCCCTCCCCCAATATCCCTCCTTCCCCTCATGTCTTCCTACCTTCCTCTCTCACTCCACTCTCATTCCATCCCCTCCGCTCACCCCCTCTCTCTCTTCCCCAGTTCCCCTCCCCTCCCCTCCCCATCCCTTCCCTGCCCTCCCTCCCCTCCCCTCCCCTCCCCTCCCCTCCCCTCCCCTCCATCCCACACACACACAGCACACATTTCTGGCCCAAAAATCTGTGCGTGGATCATTGGCGGCGGGCGGAGGCTGTGGAAGTAACCTATTTAATACGTATGTGCGGTCCAGGTTAGGGGAGGGGAGTGGGGAGGAGGGGATGGGGAGGAGGGTAAGGGAAGAGGGCTGTGGGTAGGGATGAGGAGGAGGAGAAGGGAATGGGGAGGACGAGGAGGGGATAGGATGGAGGGGGGAAGGGAATGGAGGGAAGAGGGTTGGGGGGGATAGTAGGGAAAGGTAAAAATGCTGAGGGGAAATGGGGGTAAAGAAGGAGGGGGGGGGAGGGAAGGGAAAGGGAAGGCATTGGGGATGGGGGAAAAAGAGCTTTCCGGTAAAACCATTTCTTATTCAGGGTTAGATCTCAGCAAATGAATTCGAATGATAGATCTAATGATGATCAGTGTTCGTAAAGAAGTTGAGGGATCATCATCATCATCATCATCATCATCATCATCATCATCATCATCATCATCATCATCATCATCATCATCATCATCATCATCATCATCATCATCATCCTCAGTTGCCGCCTCGGTCACTATCATCATCTTCATTAATCACCATCGTCACCATCATTAATCATCATCATCATTATCGCCACCATTAGCATAGTGTGGGGTCGGTCCAGTGGAACCCTGGGGGTGGGGGGGTGGAGGGGGGGTTGAATAAATAGAGCATTGGTGATTCGAAGTCAGGGTGCGTGACGTCTCGGTGCGTGCGGGCGTGCGTGCGTGCGTGCGTGCGTGCGTGCGTGCGTGTGTATGTGTATTTGGTGGTGGTGGTGTGTGCGTATGTGTGTATTTATGTATGTATGTATGTATGTATGTATGTATGTATGTATGTATGTATGTATGTATGTGATGGTTGAGGTGTGTGTGTGTGTCTCTTTACATTGGCATGTATGTGTACGGAATACGTGCATGAGTCTGTGGAATTGTTTTATGCATGTGCGCGTTGTTTCCCCTTCTGCCTCGTCATGCACTCGCTTCCAGATTCAGTGGTTGCATGACGCTTATGTTCCGTGGCGGCGTTGCAGAGGGAGCAGTGCATGGAGGAGGAGGAGGAGGAGGAGGAGGACGAAGAGAAATGATAATAATAATGATATTAGTAATAATAGTGATGGTGATGGTGAGGATGATGACGATGACGATCACGACGATAATGATGATAATGATATTGATAATGGTGATGGAATACTGATAATGGAATAATGTTAATGATGATGTTTAATGTATGAGAATATTGATGATTGTATTATTCTCAGTCTTACTGTTAATACTTTTGTTGTTGTTGCTATTGTTTACTACTACTACTACTACTACTACTACTACTACTACTACTACTACTACTACTACTACTACTACTACTACTACTACTACTACTACTACTACTAAACTACTACTAAAATAGGAGAAGAAGCAAGAAAGCAAGAGGAACATAGGAAAGGGTACAGAAGGAAAGGAAAAAGAAGGGGAGGAGGGGGAGGGGGGGAGGCCCAGGTAGAGAGGCCGGGCCGTGCTTGAAAAGTAGCATTCATGTAAAAAAAAAATTCTCTCTCTCATTCTCTCTTTTCATTCCTTCTTTCTTTTGTGTGCATAAGGCTTCATTGTGATTATTATTATATATGATAATGACGGCGATGAGTGCGGTGCCGGTGGTAGTGAAAATGATGAGGTTAATTGAGGAGAAGCTGGTAGGTGGTTGAAAGGGTGGAGGGAGTGGGGTGGGGGGAGGGGAGGGGGAGCGCGAACGTTACGGTTGGTTGGGAGGTTGAAAGAGAGAGAGAGAGAGAGAGAGAGAGAGAGAGAGAGAGAGAGAGAGAGAGAGAGAGAGAGAGAGAGAGAGAGAGAGAGAGAGAGAGAGAGAGAGAGAGAGAGAGAGAGAGAGAGAGAGAGAGAGATGCAATCGTGTATATACAGGAAGGAAGGAAAGAAATGGAGCCGCGGCAAGCACAGGCAGTCAAGCACTCAAAAACATGGATGCAGCTTAATTGTTGCCATTAACCTTATATAACTGGTCAGCAATCACACAAGCAAGTGATCTCTGCAGCAATACTGACAAGCAAGCATACGAGGACAAGGTTATCGCTTGCTTGGTCCTTGTTGCCAGGCTCCTTGTCCGGCGAGGCGCGAGTCCGCTGGGCCTCGGGCGTCGGCAGGAGGCGCCGACGGAGGCCGAAGGGGTCCGAAAGGGGGGTGGGGTTGCGCTCGGACACGGCTTTGTTGTGGCCAGGGAAGGGGGGGGGGTGAGAAGGAGGGGGTTCATTTTAAAGGGGGATTTGTCCGAGAGGGAAGAGAAGGAAGGTAGGGGTAGGGGAAGGGGAAGAGAGGGGAGGGGAGGAGAAAGGAGGGGGGAGTAGAGGAGGGGAAGGGGGGGGAGGAGGAGGAGGAGGAGGCGGAGGACACTGTCATTACCTGAGTGTCCTTCGCGAGTGCGTGGTGGCGACGGCACAAAAGGCCCTGATGGATTAGAGCGGCGCGCCTTGTCCTCGCTCCCGCACGCGATATTTTGCCTTCAGCGGCCACCGGGCAGATGCTTGCTGGGGGGGGCGGGCGGGGGGTAGAGGGGCATGAGGGGGGGTGGAGGGTATAAGAAGTCCCCCCCCCCCCTCCTCCTCCTCCTCCCCCCACTTCCCGTATGCATGTCGGTCATCGAAATAGAGTCCATTGCGTATGCGTAACGTCGTCCGTGCCAAGGGGTAGGGGTGGGGGTATGGATGGGGGTGAGGGTGAGTAAGGGGGAAGCACGTGGCTTATGTGGACGCGAGATGGCGCAACAACCACGTGATTCGTCTGGGATGGTGTTAATGCAAGATCGGGTGTTGATGAATTAAACGATGCATGTTAATGATGAAGGCATAGATATTACGTGAATGCTGATATGCGTAAATATGAACCGAATTCATGTTGACAAATGTATAAAAGATATGGACGAGAATAAATGTATTTGAGTGGTTTCGATTATATCTTCGTCAGAAATACATGAAATACATCTAGATATAATCGAAACCGGTAAAATGTATCTCTTGTATTGTGAAGATATTCATTCTCATTCATACCTTTTATACATGCGTGCGTATGTCCACACATGCACGTGTATGTGTACAGATGTATCAACAGTATTTCCTCTCATTTATTCGTTATGTATACAAGCTACGATTAAAGCCAGTTTTAAAGTAATTAAAAAGGCGTATTTGTAGAATGTATAATCTGCAGGTCCTAAAGCAGAAAAGAGAGTGTAAAATAAATGAAATTTAGATAAGCTGGTGGAAAAAATAACGAGATTTGGGGGGAAAATGGATACACCTGGCCTATGATATCACATAATTGTTCCCGTTCAGTTGCGTGAGTAATATGACCAAAGATAATCATAATGCTAACCTCTCCACTCTCCCCCATCTCCCCCTCCTCTTCCCATCTCACCCCCCCTCCTTTTCATTTCCTCCCCCCCCTCCCTCGTCCCCCCTACTCCAACCATGCCTTGTATATATAGTCTTCAAATGTACACGCATGGGTAAGGCGTTCTTACCTTAACCCCCCTACCCCCTACCCCATCACCCCCTCCCTTCCCCCGTATCGTATGTCACAATTTGCCCTTCGAAGCCGCCCTCTCGTATTTTTTATGCCATTTTTTTTCTCTCATTCTTTTTTTTAAGGGTCAGCCTCCTATGAATGTAAATCAAGGCGAGATAATAGATTCTTTTTTTGGGTCTCTCTTCTTCTCTTCTTCTTCTCTTCTCTCTTTCTTTCTTTTTCTCTCTCTTCCATTCTTTCTTTCTTTCGTCCTTTCTCAATCTTTAGAAAAAAAGGCGACAATGGAGAGAAAATGTCGTGCGTTGGGTGGCCGGCGGGAACCCTCGTGATGGCTGTTTTAATTTGCGTTCGGAGAGGGGGGGGGGGGGCTGTGGGGTTCCCCGGGACGATGATGCAATAGCGGGGAGGAGGATTTGCTGTAGTTATTGTGTTTGTTGTGATGGTGTGAGTGTTTTTGGGTATGTCTACATATTTTTGTTTGTTTTTGTTTGGTGCATGAACGAGCAAAAATATGCAAGCAAGCGCAAACACACACACACACACACACACACACACACACACACACACACACACACACACACACACACACACACACACACACACACACACATATGTGGACATATTCATTGAAACTATTTTCTTCGTTGGGAGAGGGGAGGGGGGGGGGGGTAAAGAAGGTGAGAAGGACAGGCAAACATCTGTGATTTTTGCCTCATAATTTTCTCACCTTTTTTTCTCTTCTTCTTTCTTTTTCTTCTTCTTCTTCTCTCTCTCTTTTTTTCAATCCATTTTTTTTATTGATTTTCTTTTGCGATTTGTTGACGTTGTGGCGTCGGATATTGGTTTAGGCGGCTGGCGGTGCCTGCCCGGGGATCCTGCGCGAGGGGGGGGGGGGGGGAGGCCGAGGAGACTATTGTTGTGCGGGATCCGGACCCTACAGAAGGCCGTGTGAGAGAGAGAGAGAGGCCCCAGACGCCTTTGTAGTCTACTGTCTGGCCTCGCCCTCTCTCGCCCCTCGGCCGCCCTCCTCCCGCTGCTCTCCCTCTCCAGGCCCGTTCCTCTCCTTCCTTCCTTCCTTCCTTCCTTCCTTCCTTCCTTCCTTCCTTCCTTCCTTCCTTCCTTCCTTCCTTCCTTCTTTATTTCTTTTTTTCTGCTTCTCTTTCCTTTCGCTTTCAACCTCCCTCCTACCTTTCGCCCCCCCCTCCCTCCCTTCGTCTCTTATCCCGTCTTCTCTTTCAACCTCCCTCCTCATACCCACCGTCTCCCCCTTCCTACCCAACCTCCCCGCCCCCTCCTACCGCCCGATCCTCCTTCCTACCTGCCCCCCCCCCCACCACCCCCCACCCCCCGCAGCCCGTGAGGCATCTGCCACGAGCCTCCGTCGTACGCGTGCCGATCGCCCCACGCGCCCGCCTCGGAAGACTGCTTTTCCTCTCCTTTTTCTTTCCTCTTCTGTTCCCTGTTCTCTTTTCTGTCTTTATGTTCCTTCTTTTCCGTCCTCTTGTTGCGATTCTTCCTTTTTCTGCTCTTGTTTTTAGTTGGTTTTTTTTCCCTTACTCTTGTCCTTCGATTTTGCGTCTGCCTCTTACTCTTGTGTTCCATCTTCCTCTTCCCCTTACTTTTATCTTCATTTCTTCCTCTCCCTTACTCTTGCTTTTCCTTTCCCCCTCCCTACACCTCTCCCGTCTTTCCCTCCTTCGCCTCGGGTCTTCTATTGATTTGTAGATATTTATTCACGCGATGGATGTTCAAGTTGGCGTGTACTTTTAAAGGTCGGTTATTACCTTCTTCCCCTCTTTTTCCTTCCCCTCCTAACCCCTCATTTTCCTTTCCCTCACTACCTCTCATCTTCTTTGCCCTTCCCTACCCCCTCTTTCCTTTTCCTCCCTATCCCTCACCTTCCATTCCCCTCCCTACCCCTCACCTTCTATTCCTCTCCCTACACCCTCTTTCCCTCTCCCTTTCCTCCCTCTCTCTCCCTTCGCTGTAATCATGTCGTTCTTGTGCGAAGTGAGTCATCCTTCCTTTCTCCTTTTTTTATCGCCTTGACTGTTTTAAGAGCTACGTTATCGATCAAGCAGGTTTTGGAGGCGCCACCTTGGCTGCACTTGAGGCTAATGAGGAGGGGGGAAAGGGGGAGGAAGAAGAGGGAGGAGGAAGGGTGAAGGAGGAGAGGTAGGAGGAGGAGAAGGAGAGGGAGGAGAAGAAGGAGGAGAAGGAGAAGGAGAAGGAGAGGGAGAGGGAGAGGGAGAGGGAGAGGGAGAGGGAGAGGGAGGAAGAGGAAAGGTACAAGGAAGACAAAATGAAAACAAGAAGGGGGAAAGAGAAAGAGGAGGACGAGCGGATAGGAGGCGCTACTCAGCAACAAGGGATCTTAGCGACCTCGTGGTGAGCGGATAGGGGCGGCGCGCGAGGGGTGGGGGGCGGGGGGCGGGGGGCGGGGGGTTTCTCCGGGGTCAGACAATGCTCTTCTGCACGACGAACGCAGGGCTAACAAAGCTCTCCCCTTTTTTATGACATTTTTTCAGGGGCCGCGGGTGTAATGCTCCATTTGGTGTGTATAAAAAAGAAGAAAAAAAATGGGGTGTTTATGCTGTCGGGACGGTGGGAGTTCGGGTTGGAGTGGGTCTCGTGATCTCGCTCGCTGCCGTTTGTGGAAGGAAGCGGTGGAGTTGGTGGAGTGAGTCGATGGAGTTGGTGCAGTAAGTCGGTGGCCTCGATGGAGCCGCGTCGAGTGTGACGTGCCGCGGGGACTCCTTTTGATTTCCGTTGCGTTCGGCCTGGTCCTTGGCCGCGGGGACGCCGACGGGGACGTGGGTTTGTCAAGTTCAGTAGGTCAGTCACATGTGAGGTGGTGTGTTTATTTTGGCCGTGCTGTAAGGACGGGGGGGAGTTACAGCACAGGGGAGTTACAGCACAAGGTAGTTGTTTTCTGTGTTTATGTATATATATATATATTATATATATATTATATATATATTTATTATTGTGGAATAGTATATTTTTATAGTACATAAACACTTCGCATTTACATATTACACATAAGTTACACATTTGACCTATCTCAGTCGCATATTCTTGGGTAGACCAAGATCAAGCATCCCTTCCCTCCTCTCCTCCGTTGCCCTCTCCTCCATGCCCGCCTTGATGTCTGTACCAACCACCAGGCTATACCCAGCCCATGCTGCCCTCGTGGCCTCGTGCCCCGTAGCGGCGGCTGAGGCCCACAATAAGGCGGTGTGCAAATCTCTTGAGCTTTGGGTATGTGCCCCGCCTGCCCCACCTGGCCGCCACACAATGCCAGCGTCTAAGGCTCATCTCGAGTGGCCAAGGGAGGGGATTTTGGACCTTATGTTGCTGCTCTTGTTTCGAAAGACGTATGTGTGTGTGTGTGTGTGTGTGTGTGTGTGTGTGTGTGTGTGTGTGTGTGTGTGTGTGTGTGTGTGTGTGTGTGTGTGTGTGCGTGCGTGTGTGCGTGTGTGCGTGTGTTCGTTGGTTTAAAAGAGAGAGAGAGAGAGAGAGAGAGAGAGAGAGAGAGAGAGAGAGAGAGAGAGAGAGAGAGAGAGAGAGAGAGAGAGAGAGAGAGAGAGAGAGAAAGGAAGATGAAAGGTTCAGACAGACAGACAAAGTAGGCAAAGGAGAAAGTGATGAAAGAGAGAGAGAAAGGGAGATGAAAGCTGCATTCTGGCGATAAGCATCAGCGGGCCTTTTACGAGGCTCTATCATCAGGCCCATCGCGTAGACCTGCTGTAAATTCACCCACGTTACAAGCTCATGTCCGGGAATGGCGAGAAAAAGAGATTTTTTTCCTTAGTTTCCGTTTAACTGTTTGTTTCTTGCAGTTCTTGTCGATTTGTCGTTCTTTTTCGTTCTTTTTCTGGAGCTGCATTCTCCCCCGGTTGTGAAAAGCTGGAAATGCATGCAGGAGGCAGCGATTTCCGTGGGTAGTGAGCAATGGTGTGTGTAAGAGAGAGAACAAGAAAGAGGGAGGGGGATGGAGAGGGAGAGGGAGAGGGAGAGGGAGAGGGAGAGGGGAGAGGGAGAAAGGGCGGAGAAAATTTGTATGTGAATTGAGTGACTGATTAAGAGAGTGAGAGAGTGAATGATTATGTACGAGAGTGAGTATGAGAGGAAGAGAGTGAATTCTCTCGAACTGCTCCTTTTTTGAGGGTCATTCTCGAGTTTGTGTACACAAGACTTAAGTGAAGAAAGGAGAGAGAGAGAGAGAGAGTGAGAGAATAAATAAAAAAGAGAGAGAAGGAGAGAACGAAGGGTTCTCAATGCGCGGCGAGTGGTGGTGAAATTTCCGATTGAGAATTTTTGCAAAAGCGTTTGTGTTTTGGCCGTCGGTTCCTACGAGAGGCCGAGGACAGGGCGCTTTGTGTCTCGAGAGGAACCCGCGATGGAGCCCCAAACCGCCGCCCAAACAACGGAACAGCCAAAACAACGCCTCATAATTGGCCCCAACCACCTCATTCCACGGGCGTTGTTTTGAACGAACCCCCCCGGGTGCGTAAACAAGGCGCTCTCGAACCTTCTCTTTTTCCGGGTCGCGTTGCAGAAAAATCCTAACACTCCCTCTTGTTGAAGTTTACGAAGCACAAGGAGGCCGTTGAGGTTGAAATCGATAGCTTCAGCTGGAATTAGGGGGGTGGGAGGGCGAGATAGGCCTATATTTGAAGAGAAGAGAAGAGAAGAAAAGAGAAGAGAAGAGAAAAAAGAGACGAGGGTGGGGGAGGGGGAGGTTTATGCTGTTGACGCCCTGTAGGAAAGCAAGAGAAGTGGTGGGGTGGGGGGGGGGGGCAGGTAAACCCCTTTTATGATGCAAATAATTTCGTTATGAAAACCGAGGAACGACTTTTACAACATCGAATCATTATCAAAAAAGGTTTTATTATCCATTTTCTCGTCGGTTTGCGATTGTTGTGGTAAGCGAGGAAAAGGGTTGCCTTGGGTCCCGTCTTTTAACCCCGAAGGCTGAACGCAGTAGGCCTAGCTTTCGGTGATGTTCATTGGTCTTGTTATTATTATGATTATTGATATGTTTATGTTGTTGTTTGTATTGTCATCATAATCATCATCTTCATTTTCATCTTCATCTTCATCTTCATCACCACCATGACCACCATTTTCCATCATCATTATTTTTATTATAATTATCATTATCATAAAAAAATACCAGTATTACTATCATATTTGTTTAACCTTCATTAATATCATATTCGTTACGGTGTCATTTGTTACCATTCGTATTGAGAGAATAATCACCATCTCACTGTTTATTACGGGTGTGAGAATGACCAAGCAAAATCCACAAGAAGGAAGGTCAATAGGGTATTTTATCCCTCCCTCCCCCCTCCCCACGCCACCCCCCCTCGCCACACCACACGCCCATCCCCCCCCTCCCACTCCCCCTCCCCCTCCCCCTCCCCCCCCCCCGTGAATAATCCTTATCGCGCGCACATATCATTAATCATATACGATTAATGACGTCAGCAAAGTCTAGATTGTACATGTTTGTTTGTTTGTTGTTTTGGGTCAAATTAGACGATTTAAAAAGAGAAAAAACATGTAGTCCGATCCGGTTACAAATCCATGCATTCAGTGTTATCCGAGGCTAGTACTTTAGTGTTTTGTACTGTATCGGGTATAGTCATAAGTTCATGAGAGATCGATTTGTTAATGATGGTTGAATTGATGATAGTAAGGAGAATGAAAATAGTGTTTGTGATGTTGATTCCCCATCGCGTGAATTTGGTCTAATAATAGAGCTGGGTGTTGGGGGGGGTGTAGTGGGTGGGGTGGGGGTGGAGGGGGGGGTAATTGTTTACAGTGAGACGCAGCGATGTTCGCACGATCGCTCGGGTCGATATAGGGGAAGGAGGAGGACAATAAAGAAGAAGGGAGGAGGGGATAAAGAGGGAGAGAAGAGTAATCGATCGTTATGGGCGAACTAGTAGGGGGTGGAGAGGGGAAGAGAGGGAGGAAGGGGAGAAAGGAGGGAGGAAAAGCAAGTCACTGATATTATCTCTAAGGGGACAATGTCAAGCCGTCATAAAGTCACTGGCTCGCTTGACGGGCGCAGTGGAGAGCACACGGCCTTGGGTGTAGGGAAAGGGGGTGAGGAAGGGGGGGGAGGAGGTTAAGGTGGGTGGGTTGACCTCACAGCTGTGTCTCGTGAACCCCGCCCCTTTTTTGATTCTGTGTTTTGTTATTTGTATTATTATTTCTCTCTCTCTAACTCTCTCTCTCTCTCTCTCTCTCTCTCTCTCTCTCTCTCTCTCTCTCTCTCTCTCTCTCTCTCTCTCCTCTCTCTCTCTCTCTCTCTCTCTCTCTCTCTGACTATCTCTCTCCTCTCTTCTCTTTACTCACCTCTCCATTCCCCTCCCCTCCCCCCACTTCCTCGCCTCTTGCATCAAGTTGCAAAGTGATTCCACTTGCATCCCGGAGAGCAAACGTTGAAACGTTTCCCCAGTGAAGAGCCGGGCATCCCATCCTCTTCCGGATTGCCTCATTTGGGCGAACGTTTTTTTGTTTCCTTTTTGAAATATCGCTTTAATAGATAAAGTTATGCAATGTAAAATAGTAAGTCGTTTTTCTATTTTTACTCTTATGAGGAAGTTCCGTTAATGCGGAAGGAGGAGGTGAAGTAAATATTCGAAACGGAATGTTGAGTGTTACTCATCTCGAGCATTTCCTGTGTGATTGGTGTGAATGATTAGGTGTGGTGAGGAAGCTCGGCGGAGATGACGAGGATTTGGGTGGTGATGACGCAATCGGACATGTTTGCCATTTGTAGAACGATGTAGTTTTCTATGGTACCATTTAAGGGGATTTGTTTACTGATTTGATTTTTGTTTGTTTGTCTTGTTTACTTTTATTGGTGTTATTTGTTTTTTATTGTTGTATAATCTTTATTTTTATATGATTTTCGGAGTCGCTTTTCCTTAATCGCATCCGCCTAGGCCTATCATCCGCCTCGCCTTCAATGTCGGGGCGAAAATGAGTCGAATTTGAGTAACGTCGAGAGAGGAGATTGAAGTACCCTTTAACCCCTTGCCGACGGGTACGACGGGTAGACACGTGCTATGCCCACTGTTAGTACTTGTTTGATTGTTTTTACACATAGATAGCTATACTTGTACTAAGTCACCAATGAGCCAGTTAGGAGTACTGCCCGTCTCGCCCGTTCACCCTTTTCTTTGATTTACGAAATATTTTACATTATCTTATTTTGCTGTTACTAATATTAAAAAACATTATAATAATTATAATGTTTATAATAAAAATAACACCATCGATATCCATAGCACTAGTAAAAAACACGTTTTTCCCGCCAATTCAAATCACGTATGGTCACAAGGTCTATTAATTGACTCCTTTGTGGCTAAGCACTAGCAAAGCCATCTATGAGCAGACATTTCACAAAAAATATAGAAAATGGGCACAGCATTTTCCCCATTTTTTGTTCATTTTCCCCGACGGCATTGGGTTAAATCCCCCCCCCCCCCTCACACAACCCCACCTTCGTTCCTCCACACCAATTTTCGGACATTTCCCCCCATCCCACCCACACTCTCGCTCGTGGACATCACATAGGTGTTATAGGGAGCAGGGGGGGAGGGGAGGAAGGACAAAGAAAAGGGGGGAGGGGGTAGTAAAGAAAAGATAGGCGGGGTGCAAATCGCTACCGGTGCTACCTTAAAAGTGTTGCGTCATCGGTTCACACTCGCAGATTACCGGGGCAGCGACATCTCACACCCGCGGATTACTGCCGGATTATTGATGCTGTGTCGCGTAACTTTGCGATTTTTTCGTTAGGTGGTTTTTGTTTTCTCTTTCTCTCTTTTTCTCTTTCTCTTCTCTCTTTCTCTTTCTCTTTCTCTCTCTTTCTCTTTCTCTTTCTCTCTCTCTCTCTCTCTCTC
>NC_061829.1:40339906-40344906 GCF_019202785.1 Penaeus chinensis
GAAATAGGCCAGTCACCTCACCCACCCAGCCGCCCACGTACCCCCCGCCCACCGCCCCCCGCCCACCGCCCACCGTGACGTGGCCATGATAGTGCGAAGCGGGAATAGCCACAAGTGATGTCTTTGTTTGAATTCATGTTGTCCCAAGGTAACAACAACACCAATGACAACTACAGCACCAACAGTAACACTTACAACAGCACCAATAACTTCACCATATTACGACGACACCACCTATAACAACAACAACAAAAATAACACCAATGGCAACTACAACACCAGAAACTACACCAAATTACAACACCGCCACCACCACCAGCACCAACAACAACAACAACAACAACAACAACAACAACAACAACAACAACAACAACAACAACAACAACAACAACAACAACAACAACATCAACATCATCATCAGCAACGAGGGCGCCCCAGCCGGCGCCCGCAGTGACGAGGCAAGTGGACAATGGCATCTGATCCCGCGCGCCGCATCCCGGGTCACAATTATTTATTATCGGAGGCCCCCATTAAGGCCCATTAGATTCGCCGCAACAGTGAACCATTGATTGCGATAATCATAATGAATCGGAAGCCAAACCTGGGGCATTGTTGCGGCCGCGGGTAATGATGGTTGTGATCTCCCGCGGGATGCTGGGAGATGCGGAGGCTGGGCTTCGGATCTCGGGTCGGAAGCAGGATGGGGGGGGGGGGGGGCGATTGCTGTTTGCTTGGCTCTTGGTTTTGCTTTTGTTTTTGTTTTGTTTTATTGTCGTTTGTTTGTCTGTTTGTAGGTGTTTGTTTTGTGTTTGGTTTGTTTTTTGTTTTCGTTTCGTGTGTGTGTTTGTGTATGTCCGTTTCCTTTTCCTCTTTCTGGCTTGTCCTTTCCATTTTTTAAATCTTTCTCTCCCCTTCTCCCTCTCACTCCCCCCCTCTCCCTCCCCCCTTCCCTGCATCTCCTTCCCCTTTCTCCCTCTCTCTAAATTCTTTTAAGCCCCACTCAACACATTTCCCTCTCTCAGCACCGACCTAGTGGATGCTCTTTCACTTTCACTGATGATTTCATGTCTGTCTAACCCCGGTGAGGTTTTGCTTTGCTTTCGATCCATCTGTGACCATCTGGCGAGGTTTTAAAGGTTCTTTTTGAGCTAGGGAGGTTGGGGTGAGGTTGTGGAAGGGTTGGATGGTGTGTTGTTGTTGTTGTTGTTGAAGACGTTGTTGTTGTTCATGTTGGTTAGTTTAGGATCTCTGAGATTTAGGAGGAAAAATGATACGCAGTAGTATGTGAAGTCTTGAAAGCAAAGGCAGATGGTAAATGATAATGAGAGAAAGGGAAAGAAAGAATGAGGGAAAGAAGAAAGGTAAAATCTCTCTCTCTCTCTCTCTCTCTCTCTCTCTCTCTCTCTCTCTCTCTCTCTCTCTCTCTCTCTCTCTCTCTCTTCTCTCTCTCTCTCTCTCTCTCTCTTCTCTCTCTCTTTCTCTCTCTCTTCTCTCTCTCTCTCTCTCTCTCTCTCTCTCTCTCTCTCTCTCTCTCTCTCTCTCTCTCTTCTCCTCTCTCTTCTCTCTCTCTCTCTCTTTCTCTCTTTCTCTCTCTCTCTCTTTCTCTCTTTCTCTCTTTCCTCTCTCCTCTCTCTCTCTCTCCTCTCTCTCTCTCTCTCTCTCTCTCTCTCTCTCTCTCTCTTCTCTCTCTCTCTCTCTCTCTCTCTCTCCCTCCCTCCCTCCCTCCCTCCCTCCCTCTTTCTCTCTCCCTCTCTCTCCCTCTCTCTCCCTCCCTCTCCCTCCCTCTCTTCGCACGATAGAACACATCGTAGCCTTTTGAGCATTGTCGGCCCCCTTCAGACCGTCCCTCATCCTTCTCGCCTCGCAAAAAGTTGTCTTCCATTGAGGATATTTTCCTTTGAGTTCCCGAACCAAGAGAGAGAGAAAAAAGGTGCGAGGGGAAGAGGGGAAGGAGGAGAAGAGAGGCGTAAATAGCGCTGTAGATCACTTGGATTTTTTTTTTTGCATAGGAAGTAGGCCTATTACTTTTTTTTTTTTAGTTGTTGTTGTTGTTGTTGCGTTATGTCGAGGCTTTTATCTCTCATGCTCTTTCCGAACGTAAATTAGGGGGAGATGGCAGTTACGGCGTTTAACAGGCCTTTCGGTTCGGTCCAGAGAGAGAGAGGGACGGACGGACAGAGACAAACACAACGGACGGACGGATAGAGGCAGATAGACGACGGACGGACGAACAGAGACAGACACGACGGACGGACGGAGAAGTGAGAAAAGACAGAGGAGGGATACAAAACGAAAGAGAGAGAGATAAGGCAAGACAGATGAAAGGAAAGATGAAAGGAAAGAAACAGAAAGATTAAATAAAGAGAGAAAAAGAAGGAAAGAAGGAAAAAAACAAACGAGCGAGCCCTGGAGGAAGATCGTCCTAGCGTAACGAGCTAAGTTTAGTGACCAGGAGGAGGCGGAGGCGAAGGCGAAGGCGGAGGAAGTGGGCCGTGACACTTCCCTTACAAATAGACATCTTGTTCCCCGGCCTATTCCCGACGCGGGCCCGGCCTCGGGGAGGGAGGGAGAGGCCGCCAGGTGACGTTTAATGGGCTAAGGGGGTTAATGGGAGGAGTTTAAAGGGGGTTAATTTTCAGGTTTTATCTTTATTTTTGGTATTATTACCCTTTTTTTTTATGGCGTGAGAATTGAAGGTCTTGTTCGGTCATTTCGAAACGCGTGGTGCCCTTAGAAGGTAGGCCGAACTTTTTTTTTGTATTGTATTCTCTCTCTCTTTTTTTTGTGTAGACTGTCTGTAATCCAAGCTGAAAAGAGTCCGTCGGAGGATTTTAAAATGTACAATTATAGCTGTCAAAGTAATGTGGGAGCTTTCCGATTGGATTACGTAATGTTAACTAAATTTGGCCCTGTTTCTCTCTATCTCTCTCTCTCTCTCTCTCTCTCTCTCTCATCTCTCTCTCTCTCTCTCTCTCTCTCTCTCTCTCTCTCCTCTCTCTCTCTCTCCTCTCTTCTCTCTCTCTCTCTCTCTCTCTCTCTCTCTCTCTCTCTCTCTCTCTCTCTCTCTCTCTCTCTCTCTCTCTCTCTCTCTCTCTCTCTCTCTCTCTCTCTCCTCTCTCTCTCTCTCTCTCTCTCTCTCTCTCTCTCTCTCTCTCTCTCTCTCTCTCTCTCTCTCTCTCTCTCCCTCTCTCTCTCTCTCTCTCTCTCTCTCTCTCTCTCTCTCTCTCTCTCTCTCTCTCTCTCTCTCTCTCTCTCTCTCTCTCTCTCTCTCTCTCTCTCTCTCTCTCTCTCTCTCTCTCTCCTCTCTCTCTCTCTCTCCTCTCTCTCTCTCTCTCTCTCTCTCTCTCTCTCTCTCTCTCTCTCTCTCTCTCTCTCTCTCTCTCTCTCTCTCTCTCTCTCTCTCCTCTCTCTCTCTCTCTCTCTCTCTCTCTCTCTCTCTCTCTCTCTCTCTCTCTCTCTCTCTCTCTCTCTCTCTCTCTCTCTCTCTCTCTCTCTAGGTGTCGTCATCCGTATTTCACGCGATCGGAAGCTGTGACGTGAGCGAGAGGAAATTTTGCACGTCGGGGGCGGACAGAGATCGTCTTCCTGTTGAATGCGCGTGTGTGTGTTAGCGACATTAGTCACCCTGTGTTTATAATCCGGCGTGGGGGCGCGAGAACGAGGGAGAGAGAGAGAGAGAGAGGGAGAGAGAGATGGAGGGAGAGAGGGAGGGAGAGAGAGATAGAGATAAAGGGGGATATAGACTGAGAAAGAGGGAGAGAGGGATAGATACAGAGAGAAAGGGAGAGAGAGATTAGTGCAGATGAAGCAGGGAACTGACAGATAAGGAGATGAGAAAAGTAAAGAAAAGAAATAAATAAAGAAAGAAAGAGCGAGAGCGCGACAGACAGAAGTGAATGGATAATCATCCTCCCCCCCACCTCCGCCCCGGGTAGCGGTCCGCATGTCGCAGGTCCCCGCATCTCGCAGACTCAGTGTCTCGTGCGCCGCGGTCCCGCTAACACCCCCACCCGCGCCGCTGCCGAAAACCTTAGAAAAACCGTGCGCGCTATTTCCCCTCCCCTCCCCCTATTCCTTTTCCCCTTCCCCCCCCCCCCCCGTTTTTTAAAAATCTCGAGTGTTATTTGAGAGAAAAGAGAACATTTGATAGTGCTATTCATTAATTCCTGTGGATGTACGCGAAGAAAGAAAAAAGGACAAGGAGAGAGAGGAAAAGGGTTGGTGAGCGACATAAGAGTGAATTCGCCTATATGAGACTGACCAAGTGCCTGCGGAAAATTAAGCGCATCGCACAAATGAAGCTGCCGTTCCTGAGAGAGTCCGCTCGAATCAACATCATGGGTAAGCATTCGAGGAGGAGAAAGAGTGAATGAGGGGAAGAAAAAGAGGGAGGAAGGGGGAACAAAAATGAATGAAGGGAAGAGAAAGAGGGAGGGAGGGGGAGGAAGGAGGAGGAGGGGAGAAATGAATGAGAGGAATAACGAGGAAGGAGGAGAAGAAGAATGGGAGGGACAGGAGGCGGAGGAGAGGAGGGCGAGGTGGATATGAATGAAGCCTCGTAACTCGCTTGCTGTTTATGTTTCAAAACACGTGTTCTTTGTTTTTGTTTATTTGTGTCTCTTCATCCAGCTACAGACTCTCCCTTGTTGAACGTGGGTGTGTTTATGTCGTTGTGTGTCATTGAATGGTTGCAGTAATTTTGCAAATGGTATATGATTTGCAGTGACATGACTAGGGGCGTTTTTCCGAGAGCTTTGTTGAATCGCTTGGGCGTGCCGTGCAAGAGGCGTCAGGGTGCCAAGGGACGACAGTGCCACGCGGTTTCACCATGGTTTTAGGAGGGGGGGGGGGTGAGGCTCTTCAGGTCACAGCAGGTCAAGCGAGGTCAGGTGGGGCGGCCTCTCTCGTTGACCTCTCCAGAAGGGTTCAAAGCCCGGCCTGAATAGAGTGCCTCTGGGCGTGTTTGTGTGTCTTTCACGAGGTCTAATTATGGCCTGCAA